>NC_139159.1:34279239-34575216 GCF_964270905.1 Leucopleurus acutus | reverse complement strand
TGGATTGTTATACCTTAATCTTGCCTGGCAAGGGACTTATGGGAAGGTTCTTATTGTTTGAAAGTTTGGTGCCAGTATCTGCAAATAAAGAAGAAAGATGTGTTTATCAAACATCCCAATAGTGAAGGTGTGTGAAAGCAACTTTTGAAAAAGTTAATCTGTCAGAGTTTAGCCATATTATTACATTTTATTTTATTCATTGAAAATAAACAATTATCAATGAATCCTTTCTAGATTTTCTAGTTTCCCAAAGTTCCCTGTATTCACATTCTAAGAGGAAAAATGGTATTTTAAGTCACTGCTCTCCACCTTACGTTATTTATAATCACTCCTCGTGACCTCTTCCTTCCAAGAAACTTGATCCTGAGAAGTGTCCTTTGTTTGTCTTTGTGGAATAAGTGATGAGGATGCATCCTGGAGACCTGTGAGATGTTCAACTTGTGGCATAATGAAACTAGGATGGAGAGTTCTGGAAAGATCTGGAAAGGTGGCTGGTAGAGTGTGGCCAGATGTGGGAGAAGAGAGACGTACAGAGAGAGGGAGAGGAAATTTTCAGAGGGAGAAAATGAAACAAATAATTAAATAAGTTTTGTTGTGTGGTGTGGGACGCAAGCCTTTCTCTCCCCCTTTCCTTCACAATGTCTTCGTTAAAGACTGTGTTTTTCATTAGTTTTACTAAGATAGGATTTGCCATTTTGTTTGGATACTGAGAATGGACCCATGGAAACAGTTACATTTGGGTTATCTCTGACTGTCTTTAATGAAGAACATAAATATTGGCCACACTATCTATGCACATGCTATCACCATGCCTTTTTTGTTCTCTGTTCATATATCTAAGTCCTCTTCTTTCTTTAAGGTCAATCTCAAATCTCATCTGAAATGTACATTTATTGATAGATTCAACCCATAATGAACTGTCCCTTCTTTGTCCTCCTTAGGCTCTGATTATTTACAAAAACTCATTTTTGAACTTAGAAACTGTCCAATATGATATATTAGTTATTTCACCAGCATATGTTATATCCTCAACACAATTACATGCTTTTGTGGGGCTGGGATCATACATTCTGTAATTTTTCTCAGTACTTACACTTACTTTGATAAAAAGCGCATTCATTCATCTAAACATCATTTATTGGGTGTTAATTAAATATCTCAACTCAGTAAATATTGTTTGAATGAATGCATGCATGAATGAGGGAGTGTGCAATAGGTAGCCTAATGTACCGCCCAATGTGAGAAAACCAAAAACATAAACACAAAAGCAAGCCAAAAAGTGGACCAGGACTTTCTGTAAAATATCCTGCTTTTTGTTGGATGATGCCATGAAAATCAAGATGCTCCTGAAAGGTCTTAATAGCTGACCAAGAATAGTAAACAATTGAAATTCTCTCAGGCTTCTTCAACCCTATCACTGGACACATTTATACCTCTCAGGAGTGGTATTAAAAGAAGAGATTAATAAAGCTTTTATAGATGAGTTGATAAATCTCTAAAGATTTAAGTCTTCATTGCCTGCTAGGTTTTCTCTATTTTGGGTTTCCAAAAGATTTCAATAAACCACAGGATAATTAAAAATTAGACATTATCTTTCTTACCTTGACGTTTTTTGATGGTAAACACCTTTTTATTGTCTCCATAGTGCTGCCCAATTTCCACCAGTACAGTACTTAAGTGAATTTTGCTCTGGATGGTGGGATATAGAAGATGTAAACGAATTGTTTGTATATGTTTTAGAATTCTTCAAAAGGGCCTGGCCATGGAAATGCATTGAATATTACTTAAATAACTAAAGTAACTTCCTCAGAATTATTATTCTGTTCTGGTTAGGATACTATCTGCTCTGGTTTGTTAAAATTTCCCTTTAGAGTGGTTTTAATTTTGTTTCTGATAGGGTCCTAGGATTTATTGCCACACCCATCCTGCATCTGTTTTTCTTTGAATTACTCTCCTTGCAGTTTCTGATTCATACAGGGCCTTACAGGTTAGTGACAACCTGGCCATCACAACGCTGGAAAGGAGAGGCCTACTTTTCAGAGGTGTTGCTGTTTTCTGTACCTGAAGGTTTTCAAGAGATATCAATCTTCCTCACCACTGCCCTTGGCCCTCTTAATGGACTAAGCAGTTCCTCATGAAATTTCTGTAGGATATCTGTACCAACTTCTCAATATTGTTCCATCCTGAGTCTATAAATTCCTGGCCACAAGGTAATGTTAGATTTCTTGCTCCAGCCCCTATTTACATAAGGCCTATACTAAGGAACGGAACCCACAGACATCAGTCCGCTCTTCTTTCTCTGGATTTAATTTCTCTGTTACTTTCTGAAACATGCAGGTGTTCCTTTCTTTCTTTTAATCTCAGCTACGTGCTTTTAACTTTTTCAAAATTGACCCAGAATTTACATGTGTCTCCAGTAAGAGTACATTAAATTGAGCTTAGTCTGCTATTCTACTGGCATATTTGAGATCCAGATAATTTGCTACTTAACTGGATTCAATGACCTGTATATTTCAGGCATCTAAAACTCACCATGTTCCAAATATCCCTCCTTATAGTTAGTAATTTTCTTGGGAATCTGGATGAGATTAAATGGAATAAAGTTAGTGAGTGGCCCAGGAATGCCTGAAAGTTTGTTTGTCAGAGTGGCCAGGGAAAGTTAAGCAAGGAAGAAAAGCAAATGAAAAACAGAATCACATTATTATGGCTGAGTTTACTCCCAGGATTCCATGCAGAGCTCTCTGTAGAGCTGGGATGGGTTATAACTTATGCCAGAGCTCTACGTGGGGCTGACACCGTCTCATGCCAAGCTCTCAGTTCTGGGCTCACGTCATCTCTGGTCCACTCTGTGGAGTGGAAACTTTGGAGGAATGGCCAATGTGTTCCGCGGCGTAGGAAGAGGGAAATTGTGAATGTGACTTTCTAAATTGTGGAGGAACTAACCATTGTAAATGTGCCGTGAACTATGTTGTTTAATTTGACCAGTCAGATCAATGACTTTCCCCTTGAATGAAATGCTGCTACGTATATGAGCAGAAAAACAAAACTGGTATAAGGAATAGATAGCTAGTGGGAAGCAGCCGCATAGCACAGGGAGATGCGCTCGGTGCTTTGTGACCACCTAGAGGGGTGGGATAGGGAGGGTGGGAGGGAGGGAGATGCAAGAGGGAGGAGATATGGGGACATATGTATAACTGATTTACTTTGTTATAAAGCAGAAACTAACACACCATTGTAAAGCAATTATACTCCAATAAAGATGTTACCAAAAAAAACTGGTATAAGGAGATGGGGAGACTGGGAGTCTTATTTTCCCACCAATTAACTTTGCCTCTGACCATGACCTTCCCTTTGAGTCTCCTAGACCTTGGGGATGATCGCAGCCCCTTGGGTTGGGTGACGGCAACCCATCTTCACTAGAACCTCTATAGGTAACTTTGATTTTTCCCACTCCGTCTATCCATCCCATGTATGCAGTCAGACATTTGATCTTGGACTTTTCCTGACAAAATATGCTTGAATATAACCATTTCTTTTCACTCCCACTGCTACTGCTATTGTCACTGCCTTAACTAGGGCTTTATCTTTAAGTTCTTTATATAAATATATAAATATCTATATATAAATATAATATACAAATAAAATACAATATTAATTCTGATGATTTTAAAGTCTTTTCTTGATAAAGACTTTTCCTGATAAAGATACACAATATCTTATATAAATATTTTTGTATTATCTGCTCTTTTCTTAGAATTTTAGCCATATGATTCTATCTCTTGGTTTGTCTAGAACTTTTTGATTGAATGCTGGCTATTTTATTTGGCTTTTTTTGTTTTTCTCAGTGGAAACGTTGTTTTGCTTCAAAATATTTTATTCTACCTGGAAGTAGCAAATCTTCAAATTACAATTTTTTAAATGCTTTCAAATATCAATACTATAGGTGTCACAAAATCTAGAAAAATGACATTTAAAAATGAACTACTGCCAGATGTGTCTCTATAAAGCTTTTCCCCCACTCTTTTAGCTATATATTCTTTAACTGCCTCCTCATATGACAGTTTATGTATTTTCGAAATGAAATTTTAAGAAATAAACTTTGTAGTTTTTAGACATAGATTTCTTGTAACATGGTTGATTAGAATTTGCTTCTAGTTATTAATAGTTTAGAAAAGTTTATTTCAGCTTCACAATTTATTATTGATAATGTCACATTAATTTTCATTGTTAACTTTGAGAAAACCTCTATGGATTACTTCCTCATAAGTATTTACCATTATAAATGCATTACTGATTTCAGTACTGCTATAGGTTTGTGCATTACAGGGATTCTGATAAAATACTCATTCACACCATTCCATTACACACATTGTTGATGGAGTATATTCATTCATTCATTCATTCATTCATTCATTCATTCATTTATTTTTGGCTGTGTTGGGTCTTTGTTGCTGTGCGCAGGCTTTCTCTACTTGCAGGGACTGGGGGCTACTCTTCGTTGCGGTGCACAGGCTTCTCATTGCGGTGGCTTCTCTTGTTGCAGAGCATGGGCGCTAGGCACAGAGGCTTCAGTAGTTGTGGCTTGCAGGCTCAATAGTCGTGGCTCACGGGCTCTAGAGCGCAGGTTCCGTAGTTGTGGCACACCGGCTTAGTTGCTCCATGGCATGTGGGATCTTCCCGGACCAGGGCTCGAACCCTTGTCCCCTGCATTGGCAGTGGCTTCTTAACCACTGTGCCAGCAGGGAAGCCCCTGGAGTATATTCTTGACAGAAGAAAATTTCCGTTTTGACTAAGCATTGATGAGAACTGAATCTTTGACTTATCTTTCACATGCCTGATGATTGAAATAATTTTCCACAGAATAGCTTCTGGTTTTGTACTTTTCAGTTCTTTTTTTCTTCTTCAAACGCACATGCTTTGAGAGCTGTGAAGTGCAAGACATGGCTATATTGTAAGGTGGTTTCTGTCCTTATGCTTCTGTGTCTTGTGCTAGGTTAAGTCAGTAGAGTAGTCAGTATGAGTACTGGAAGTTATTCCTGTAATGCGATAGTATATAGTCAATTACATATGGCGGTGTCTGAAAATCACATAATAGCCTCACTTAAAACATCTCCTTAGGGCTTCCCTGGTGGCGCAGTGGTTGAGAGTCCACCTGCCGACGCAGGGGACACGGGTTCGTGTCCCGGTCCGGGAAGATCCCACATGCCGCGGAGCAGCTAGGCCCGTGAGCCATGGCCGCTGAGCCTGTGCGTCCAGAGCCTGTGCTCCACAACGGGAGAGGCCACAACAGTGAGAGGCCCGCGTACCACAGAAAAAAGAAAATCTCCTTAGCCAGATTTCAAAAAAGCCTGTGGCCATTCCAATATGATCCAACATAACGGAATATGATAGAAGGAAAATTGGCAAAGAAAGAGACGCTGGTCTTACCTGATGGAAGTTAAAATATCTCACTTTTGACAATTTTGCAAAAACTTATAATTCCATGAACTAATTTCTAGGGTTCTTCATAGGACCTAAAAAGGAACCCATAGAGTTGTGGAACAACAATAGAAGCTGCTGTGATGAGAAGCCCAGGCACCGCAACAAAGAGTAGCCCCCGCTCGCCGCAACTAGAGAAAGTCTGCACGCAGCATTGAAGACCCAACGCAGCCAAAATAAAAATAAATAAATAAAGATAAATAAATTTATTTTTAAAAATGTAATACTCAGGTTTGAGGCATGAGAAATATGATGAGGAGAAATTAGCTAATCCTTTCAGAACTTTTAAAATATCAAACTCGGTCTCTAAGATTTTAGCATTATATACAACATCGGTTACTTATTAGTGGTTTGGGAAGGCCAATTTAAAATTTTCTGATCTTACTGTATTGAAATTCACGGCCCTAATGTTTTCCACATTGACTATATGAATGATGAAGTAAAGTCAATCATGTATTTCCTTTCCAACTGGGCAGAAATCAAAATTTTGAAAAGTGTTTGGACTACTGACTTTTGATTTCTTCTAAGGCAAGTGTATAGGTAATTTTTATTCCCTGATTAGGAGGAAAATGGTGGAAGAGGGCAGGGTTAAGAATTAAGATTTCAAGAGCGTGAGAGTTAGACGACCAACCAGAGTTCCTAAGGTTCGGTGCCTGTAACCGTCGCCGCCGCTTAAGCCTGTCAAAGCAGTGGTACGGCTGCTGCCCTCGTACTTGCTACCTCTAGAAATATTCTTGCCAGTAGTGGCGGCAGCGGGACTCAATTACCCCCTTTTCTCACTCTCTCCAGAAGCTCCAGATGGCGTCTTCTGTGGGCAACGTGGCCGACAGCACAGAACCAACGAAACGTATGCTTTCCTTCCAAGGGTTAGCTGAGTTGGCACATCAAGAGTATCAGGCAGGAGATTTTGAGGCAGCTGAGAGACACTGCATGCAGCTGTGGAGACAAGAGCCAGACAATACTGGAGTACTTTTATTACTTTCATCTCTACACTTCCAGTGTCGAAGGCTGGACAGATCTGCCCACTTTAGTACTCTGGCAATTAAACAGAACCCTCTTCTGGCAGAAGCCTATTCGAATTTGGGGAATGTGTACAAGGAAAGAGGGCAGTTGCAGGAAGCAATTGAGCATTACCGGCATGCATTGCATCTCAAACCAGATTTCATCGATGGTTATATTAACCTGGCAGCCGCTTTGGTAGCAGCAGGCGACATGGAAGGGGCAGTACAAGCTTACGTCTCTGCTCTTCAGTGCAATCCTGATTTGTACTGTGTTCGCAGTGACCTGGGGAACCTGCTCAAAGCCCTGGGTCGCTTGGAAGGAGCCAAGGCATGTTATTTGAAAGCAATGGAGACGCAACCGAACTTTGCAGTAGCTTGGAGTAATCTTGGCTGTGTTTTCAATGCACAAGGGGAGATTTGGCTTGCAATTCATCACTTTGAAAAGGCTGTCACCCTTGACCCCAATTTTCTGGATGCTTATATCAATTTAGGAAATGTCTTGAAAGAGGCACGGATTTTTGACAGAGCTGTGGCAGCTTACCTTTGTGCCCTAAGCTTGAGCCCAAATCATGCAGTGGTACATGCCAACCTGGCTTGTGTATACTATGAGCAAGGCCTGATAGATCTGGCAATAGACACCTGCAGGCGAGCTATTGAATTGCAACCACATTTCCCTGATGCTTACTGCAACCTAGCCAACGCTCTGGAAGAGAAGGGCAGTGTTGCCGAAGCAGAAGAGTGTTATAATACAGCTCTGCGGCTGTGTCCCACCCATGCAGACTCTCTGAATAACCTAGCCAATATCAAAGGAGACCAGGGAAACATTGAAGAGGCAGTTCGCTTGTATTGTAAAGCATTAGAAGTCTTCCCAGAGTTTGCTGTTGCCCATTCAAATTTAGCAAGTGTATTGCAGCAGCAGGGAAAACTGCAGGAAGCTCTGATGCATTATAAGGAGGCTGTTCGAATCAGTCCTACCTTTGCTGATGCCTATTGTAACATGGGAAACACTCTAAAGGAGATGCAGGATGTTCAGGGAGCCTTGCAGTGTTATACTCGTGCCATTCAGATTAACCCTGCACTTGCGGATGCCCACAGCAATCTGGCTTCCATCCACAAGTATTCAGGGAATATTCCAGAAGCAATTGCTTCTTATCGCACTGCTCTGAAGCTTGAACCTGATTTTCCTGACGCTTATTGTGATTTGGCTCATTGCCTGCAGATTGTCTGTGATTGGACAGACTATGATGAGCGAATGAAGAAGTTGGTCAGCATTGTGGCTGACCAGCTGGAGAAGAATAGGTTGCCTTCTGTGCAGCCTCATCATAGTATGCTCTATCCTCTTTCTCATGGCTTCAGGAAGGCTATTGCTGAAAGCCATGGGAACCTCTGCTTGGATGAGATCAGTGTCCTTCATAAACCACCGTACGAACATCCAAAAGACTTGAAGCTCAGTGATGGTCGACTGCGTGTAGGATACGTGAGTTCTGACTTTGGGAATCATCCTACTTCTCATCTTATGCAGTCTATTCCAGGCATGCACAATCCTGATAAATTTGAGGTATTCTGTTATGCCCTGAGCCCAGATGATGGCACAAACTTCCGAGCGAAGGTGATGGCAGAAGCCCATCATTTCATTGATCTTTCTCAGATTCCATGCAATGGGAAAGCAGCTGATCGCATCCATCAAGATGGTATACACATCCTTGTAAATATGAATGGTTATACCAGGGGTGCTCGAAATGAACTCTTTGCTCTCAGGCCAGCTCCTATTCAGGCAATGTGGCTGGGCTACCCTGGGACCAGTGGCGTGCTTTTCATGGATTATATCATCACTGATCAGGAAACTTCACCTGCTGAAGTTGCTGAGCAGTATTCTGAGAAACTGGCTTATATGCCCCGTACTTTCTTTATTGGTGATCATGCTAATATGTTCCCTCACCTGAAGAAGAAGGCAGTCATCGATTTTAAGTCCAATGGGCACATTTATGACAATCGGATTGTGCTGAATGGCATCGACCTCAAAGCATTTCTTGATAGTCTCCCAGATGTGCAGATTGTCAAGATGAAATGTCCTGATGGAGGAGACAACGCAGACAGCAGTAATATGGCTCTTAATATGCCTGTCATTCCTATGAATACTATTGCAGAGGCAGTTATTGAAATGATTAACAGAGGACAAATTCAGATAACAATTAATGGATTCAGTCTTAGCAATGGACTGGCAACTACCCAGATCAACATTAAGGCTGCCACTGGAGAGGAGGTTCCCCGTACCATTATTGTAACCACCCGTTCTCAGTACGGGTTACCGGAAGATGCCATTGTGTACTGTAACTTCAATCAGTTATATAAAATTGACCCATCTACTTTGCAGATGTGGGCAAATATTCTGAAGCGTGTTCCCAATAGTGTACTGTGGCTGTTGCGTTTTCCAGCAGTAGGAGAACCTAATATTCAACAGTATGCACAAAATATGGGCCTTCCCCAGAAGCGTATCATTTTTTCACCTGTTGCTCCTAAAGAGGAACATGTTCGGAGAGGCCAGCTGGCTGATGTCTGCTTGGACACTCCACTCTGTAATGGACACACCACAGGGATGGATGTCCTTTGGTCAGGGACACCCGTGGTGACTATGCCAGGAGAGACTCTTGCTTCCCGAGTTGCAGCTTCCCAGCTCACTTGTTTAGGCTGTCTTGAGCTTATTGCTCAAAATAGACAAGAATATGAAGACATAGCTGTGAAACTGGGAACTGATCTAGAATACCTGAAGAAAATTCGTGGCAAAGTCTGGAAGCAGAGAACATCTAGCCCTCTGTTCAACACCAAACAATACACAATGGACCTAGAGCGGCTCTATCTACAGATGTGGGAGCATTACGCAGCTGGCAACAAACCTGATCACATGATTACGCCTGTTGAAGTCACTGAGTCGGCCTAAATAATGACTGTGTGCACAGGAGAATTACCCTGTACCTGAGCCTCAACCTTCTGGGGGAAAGGGAACTACTTTTTTCTTATCTGTACAATACCATGCTGCAGATGGGTGACAGTCAATGATAAGAAATAGCACAGCCAGACTTGCTTCCTGCATGATCATGATCACGATAGGGAGAGACACAAGAGATGGGAAACTGCTGTTCCACAAGGAGTCTCCATAGAATTTTGCAGCAGCCAGGTGTCTGGAAGGTCTGGAAGGTAAGTCTGGAAGGTCTGATCTCCCTTGGTCTTCCATGGGATGGATGGTTAGTGTGGAAGGGAGATAGAGATTGCCCAGCCGTTTTGTGATTATCATGGATTGATCGAGTCTTCTGAATTAATATTTTTCTTTATATTTTGGGTATTGGAGCTTTTAAAAATGTTTGGTTTCGGGTATTTGTATTCATGTGAAGTGTGTATGATTCTCTTGAGATAAGCTTTTAAGCTAAAATATTCCTTGTTTTAGTTTCTGAACTCTACAGATAAATGGGGACTTTGCTGGTGTAGTCTTTTTATAGGTTTTATAAACCACTTGAGCCTATATCAGTCATTTTAGTGTCTGACATAATGTTTGGAACTATCAGTGCTTTGTTGGTTTATAGATGATGGCTTAAATTCTTTTCCTGGTCCGTTTGCTTCTTCCCTTCCCCCCACTTTAAAAATTCTCCTGTAACTTGGCTAACAAAAAACCAAGTCTGATTCAAAACCTCCCAGAGTGTTTCTCTTAGCCGCATCATCTGGTGCCAAATGAAGATTCTTAGGAGCGATTATTAATTCTGAAGGGCACAGTTGTGGTACTGTCACTGATGATAATAATAATGGATTTTTGGCCTAGAGTTTTGACCTATTTCACCAGTGTTTTACCGTTGGCTGCCCCTCTATGCTGCTTCCAAAAGTGATAGTGTGTGTTAAGATTTTTACTTTCATTTCTAATGTTTGTTTGTTTTTTTTAGTGAGTCCTGTTCTACCTTTTTCTTTCAGCAGAAATGAAATCCCAGGTAAGTATAAGTATTCAAATATTTGATCAGTAAGTCACAGTTATCTCCAGTACATTAAATAACTTTCATCAAAAAACATGTTATAGGTAAAAAGCTCTGAAGGACCAGCTATGTATATGATAATTATGTTTCAGACCTTCTAGGGTATTATATATAATAACTTGTCTTCTGGACGTGGTCTTGAAGTCTTTATGGATTCAGTCTCAGTAGTAGCAAACTGCACTGCTACTTGGTTTGGAGTACAAATTAGACTTTAGCCCTCCTGGAGGTTGAGTTTTTGGTATTGAAAACCATAGGAATGAAATTATTGTATTTCAACAAAGGATCGAGGGCTTGAGGCTTAAACAAGGCAACATACGTGTGGGAAGCAGTCAGCCTTGAGGGCAGGTAAGGACATGCCAGGCATGCGGCCGCTGCTCGAAGGGACTGTCCCTACTTGTTCCCCTCCTTGTTCCATTCCATGGGAGATAAATCACCAGGGCCCAGAGGTCAGAAAGAATGTAAAATGAGACAAGCAAAGCTGTCTCCCCCCTGCACATGCAGGTTATTTTTGATGCTTCTGGGTTTATGGGTTTCCTCCCAGGGAAGTTAACCTTGAGCCGAGACAGTCTGTAGATAATGTAAACCACCATCTGGCAACCTTCCGATTTCTAGTCTATATAATCTGCAACTGTAGCATAATAAAATTTGCCTTGCAACCATCAGTTGTCTTGGTCCTTCTGACCCCATCCGTCGGTGCTACTTCAGTTCCTTACCCCTTCCCTTCTGACCCTGGGCGGTGAGATCCTCTTTCTCCGGCTGGTCCGCGGCAAGTGGCACTCGAACAGGGACCTGAAGCGTGAAGGCAATTAAAAGAAAAAGAAAGTGCAGGTAAGAGAACCCTTATGCAAAATATGTGTGGCCACCAGTAAAAGTGGAACTAATAGAGGCATAAGGCAATAGTCAGAAGTAAAATAAGATGGGGCAAAAGGGCTCAAAGATGTATGAATTATTTGCTCAGGTTTTACTTTCGATGCTTAAAGCTCGGGGTAATAAAGTTTCTACCTCACAGTTGACTGAATTTTTACAGAATATCCATGGTGTATCTCCCTGGTTTCCTGATGGCGGCTCTGTTGACATAGAAATCTGGCAGAAAGTTGGAGAAGATTAAAAAATTATTACAAGTCTCGAGGGCCTACTCATACTCCTGTTGTTACATATAGTTTGTGGAATCTGATAAAAAATATGTTTAGATTCTTCTCATGATAGTGTTGATTTGAATGTAAAGTCAGAAAAACATAAGCCTCTGACAGAAGGAGAGACTGTATTATCAGCTACTGTGTCGCCACTTCCTAAACCGAAAGAGCTAATTAATTTAAATATTTTAGATGAAGAGGAACATTTTGACTTAACAGATGAGGCTTGTAAACATAAAAGAGAGAAATATCCTGAGGATGATTTTCTAATGGCTGTGATAGATAAGTCAGTGAAAAAGCTGCAGGTTAATAAGGACTGTCTTCCTCAAAAATCCACATCTGTAAAAATGCTCAGTCCCTTGCAGCGCGCTGTACAAGGAGCAATAAAACGAGGAGAAGATCCTATTTTCTGTTGTCCCGTCATAGAAAGACCTGATCCTAATAATCCTCAACAAGCTACTAGGGAGCATCAGGCTCTCCCTTTGAAAGGTTTGAAAGATTGAAAATCTGCCTGTGCTCAATATGGGCCCACTGCTCCTTTTACTACTGCTATGGTTGACAGGAGAAGCTCTTCCCCCCGCTGATTGGAAGTCTATTGCACGAGCTTGTTTAAATGGTGGAGATTATTTAATATGGAAGTTTGATTTTTATGAACGGGCTGCTGAACAAGCAGAAAAGAATGCTGCCCATAATATTCCAGTTGATTACCATATGCTGATTGGGGAAGGACAATATCTTTCTTTACAAGATCAATTAACTTATCCCTTTGTTGCTTATCCTCAAATAAATCATTTGGCATTACAAGCCCGGAGGAAATGTCCTTCTACACACAAAACTGAAGATCTTTCAAAACTTAGACAGGGACCTGATGAACCATATGCTGATTTTGTAGATAGGTTGTCACAGGCGGTGGGGAGACTCATTGTGGACGGACTCACTGGTATGATTGTAGTTAAGCAACTTGCTTTTGAAAATGCTAATAATGCGTGTCAGGCTGCGATTCGACCTTGGAGAAAACGGGGAACATTGGAGGATTATATTCACCTTTGTGCAGACATTGGGCCTACTTATATACAGGGTGCTGCTGTGGCTGCAGCATTAACTAAAGTGGGGTTTAAAAACAATCAAAAGAAAACAAAGACTTGTTTTAAATGCAGAAAGGCAGGTCATTTTGCTAGAGAATGTAGATCTTTTAATTCTAACCCTAGTCCTTCCTTCCCTACTCAGAAACCTCCAGATGGTCAGAAAATCCCTGGTTTATGCCCTAAATGCAATAGGGGAAAACATTGGGCACAGATTGTTGCTCAGTGGCCCACAAGGATGGGCCACCACTGTCGGGAAACTCCTCCCGGGGCCTTCCCCGGCCCCAACAAATAATAAGGGTAATGTCTGTGTATCCTCCTCAAATTATCAATCAGACATTAACCAAAAACAAAAACATACAATATCCTCGCTCTCCAGAGCAACACCAGGAAGCGCAGGACTGGAGCTCAGTACCTCCGCCCAATATGTATTAACTCCTGAAATGGGTCCTCAGGCCCTCTCTGCAGGCATCTGTGGACCTTTACCCAAGGGTTTGATGGGACTATTATTGGGAAGAAGTAGTGTCACCATGAAAGGTTTAACTGTTATGCCAGGAGTCATGGTTTCTGACTACGAAGGAGAAATAAAAGTCATGGCACAAACTATTAAAAATATAATAACTATTTCTCCTGGTGATAAAATTGGACAATTGCTACTTTTGCCCTTTGTACCTCATGGACAAAGTTTACAACATCAAAAGAGAGAAACAAAGGCTTTTGGATCGTCTAATGCTGCCTACTGGATTCAGAAGATAGGGAAAGAACGTCCAGAAATGAAATGAACCATTAATGGAAAGGTTTTTTCAGGTTTGTTAGACACTGGAGCTGATGTCTCTGTTATGACGCAGATACACTGGCCTAAACGTTAGCCCATTAGTCCTACTATTACAGAACTTCACGGAATAGGACAAAGTTCTTCTCCTATGCAAAGTAGTCAGTTTTTTTTATGGCAAGATAGTGAGGACCATTCAGGATACTTCCAGCCTTATGTTTTGCCTGGGCTGCCTTTAAACCTCTGGGGCCGAGATATATTAAAAGAAATGGGAGTATTACTTTATAGTCCAAACTCTCAAGTCTCTAATATGATGTTGGATCAAGGATTTCTTCGCACAAAAGCGCTGGGAACAAATCAACAAGGAACTGTCTATCCTATTGATGTGAAAATAAAAAATGATAGACAAGGTTTGGGTTTTTCTTAGGGGCCTTGGAGTCTCCTCCACTCACTGCTGATCCAATTACTTGGCTGACTGATGACCCTGTATGGGTGGACCAATGGCCCCTCACAAAGGAGAAATGAGAAGCTGCAGAACAATTAGTACTGGAACAATTAGGGCATTTAGAAATTTCCAGTAGTCCTTGGAATACTCCTATTTTTATTATCAAGAAAAAACCTGGAAAATATAGGTTATTACAGGATCTAAGAGCTGTTAATAAAACTATGCTAATAATGGGAGCTCTTCAACCAGGCCTACCCTCTCCAACAGCCATACTACACAATTATCATCTTTTAGTTATAGATTTAAAAGATTGTTTTTTCACTATTCCTTTGTTTCCTGAAGATAGAAAACATTTTGCTTTTAGCTTGCCTGCCTTAAATTTTAAGGAACCCATGAGGAGATTTCAGTGGAAAGTATTGCCTCAGGGCATGGCAAATAGTCCTACATTATGCCAAAAATATGTGGCTCAGGCCTTGACTCCTGTGAGAAAAAGGTTTCCATCGTTATATCTCATACATTATATGGATGATATACTTTTAGCCACTGATAATATTTCTTTATTAGAGACTGCTTTTCAATTTTTACAACAGTCCTTACAATCATTTGGCTTGGTCATTGCCTCAAAAAAAATTCAAAGACAATCTCCATTTTTATATTTGGGAAAATATATTGATAACACTACTATTAGGCCTCAAAAACTGCAAATTCGAGTTGATAATTTAAAAACATTAAATGCTTTTCAAAAATTACTTGGCGATATTAATTGGCTAAGGCCTTCCTTAAAACTTACTACTGCTCAATTACAGCCTTTGTTTGATATTCTTAAAGGTGACTCAGATCCTCCTTCTTCACGCTCTATGACTCCAGAAGGATTTCAAGCTTTACAAATAGTCAATAGATCTATCAGTTCTACACAATTAACTAGAATTCATACTCACCTTCCAATTTTCTTAATAATTTGTCCAACTCCTCATGTGCCTACTGCCGTCTTATGGCAAACTGTTGGAATTATTGAATAGATTCATATGAAAACTACACCCTCTAAAGTTATTAACCCTTATTATGAACTTATTAGTAATTTAATAATGCAAGGTAGAACTAGATGCTTACAACCTATAAGTATAGAACCTTCTCAAATTATTATCCCTTATTCAGTTAGTCCACAAAATTGGCTTTTTCAACATAGTAATGAATGGGGTCTTGCTCTTGCAGGATTTTCAGGTACCTTGGAATGCCATTACCCTGCTGATAAATTGATCCAATTCAGCAAACTTAACTCATATCTTTCCTTCTATAATTAGGCAACAGCCTGTTCCTCATGTACCTTTGGTTTTCACGGATGGTTCTTCTTCAGGAGTGGCTACTGTAATCATTGACGACGGAACAAACCTCATTAAAGAAACTTCCTTGACTTCAGCTCAACGTGTTGAACTGTATGCTGTCATTATGTCTTTTAAACATTTGCCTTCTATATCTTTTAATTTGTTTTCTGATAGTAAATATCTTATTAGCTTGTGATTTCTTCTAGAGACTGCGCACATAGGACATACTAATGACCCTGAATTACCATCCTCTTTTCGTTTGCTTCAACAGCTTATTCGTTCCCATGATGGTCCTGTTGCAGGTCTGTATATCCGTGCTCATTCTAACTTGCCTGGTCCATTGACTAAACTTAATGCGACTGCAGATGTTTTAACTCGATCTAAATGTGATCTTTATCCTGTAGATTTTCCTCCCAAGAATAGAGTTGAAGTTACTCCTCCTCCTCAATCTCTTTTCCCTAAAGCAGGACATGTCCCAATTTACCGTACTCCTCCTTTCCGTTCGTCATGCTGTCAAGAATGGCTAATATACTGCATTCATTATCTTCATACTCTTGATACTCATGGTCCATGTCCTGGACACCCTCATATTATGGTAAGTTATGATCAAACTGCTTCACAAGCAGCACAGCAGTTGCACGCTTTACACCGTCAGTCAGCGGCTACATTACACACACAATTTTCCCTTACTGGTGAAGCCGCCCCACAAATTGTTAAGCAATGTGCACAATGCTTACCTCACCTTCCTGTTCCACATTATGTTGTTAATCCTCGTGGATTATTACCTGGACATTTATGGCAAATGGATGTTACTCATATCCCGTCTTTTGGGAAATTACAGTTTGTTCATGTCACTATCGATACTTATTCTGGTTTCCTCTGTGCTACAGCACAGACCGGAGAAGCTACTAAACATGTTATCACTCATTTATTACACTGTTTTGCTTTCATGAACCTTCCCAAAATTATTAAAACAGATAATGGGCCCGCTGCTTTTGCAACATTTTGTAATTCATTACAAAATTACCCATATTACAGGCATTCCATATAACCCTCAAGGACAAGGTATTATAGAACGTGCAAATAGATCTTTAAAGCTAACTATTGAAAAAATAAACAGGGGGGAATTGTATAGAACAACACCACATAACCTTATAAATCATGCTCTGTTTATTTTAAATGTTCTCACTGTTGACAAATTTGGCTGCTCTGCAGGGGGAAGGTTGGTGGCTGAGCCAAGATTGGCCTCTCAGTCTCCGGAGGTCCTCTGGAAAGATCCGTTAACCAGCACTTGGCATGGTCCGGATCCTGTGTTGATTTGGGGACGTGGTCACGTGTGTATCTTTCCCAGATCAGCGCCTGGACCTCGCTGGCTTCCTGAGCGCTTAGTCAAGCAAATAGATGGCTCGCCACAGCTCACCTAGTTCAGAAGATGAAGAAGCTCTGCACCTTTCCCGAAAATTTGACAGTGTTGATTGAGAAAAAGAAGAAGAAGAGGAGACCACTTGCCAGGACGACTCAAAGGAGTGATGTTCCAACTTGGGGACAAATTAAACAACTGGTTTCACGAGCTCAAGAGTCAGTGAAACAACAGAATAATCCTGTTACACCTGTAACTTTATTTTTGGCTATGTTGGCAACCATTTCATATGTTCCCTCTGTTAATGCAGCAACTTACTGGGCCTATGTACCTGATCCTCCACTATTACAACCCATATCTTGGTCTGAAGCAGAGTTTCCTGTATTTTACAATGATAACTGTTTATGGGCCTCTTATTGGGAATATAAAACAAATCAATATGTCTGTAAATTATACTAACTGGTTTAGTACCCATCCTGTCTGTCTTAGCCCATTGAATCTGGAAACTGGATGTGTAAAGGCTATTAGTTATGAGCATACAGATGTTTATGAGGGAACGGATCAATCAATTAGTTTGTCAGGCTCTCCAGGCATCCTTCGTTTTACAGGAACCAACATTACTCTTACATGCCAGGCTACCAGCCAACGAGAGGATCTTAAGGATACCATCATTTGGTATAAAATGGGCAAGCTATTAATATTAGAGGTCAAATCTCATACGGCTCACCACTTAGGGATTCCGCTATTACTATAGCCAAGGTTACAGGTGAAGATTCAGGAAATTATTTCTGTATGAAGCGTTTACTTGGAGGACAAGGGATACTTATAGCTGGACATAAGGTTACTATGCTTAACAGAAAATCAAAAAATCAATTGCCTCCCCTTATGACCGTTAACTTTCCTGGATCCAATTTTGAACGTTGCAATGCATCTTGGAATAATAACCAAATATGGTCTACTATAGATTATACCAAGCTGTCAATTCTTATCTCTTCTTTTCCCATCATAGATAGGTTTATCACATTTCAAAAGAACTGGGATATATGGAAACTAGCTCTAACTTATTCCAATACACCTGTTATAACTTGTGTTGCTCCTCCATATACACTTTTGTTTGGTTCTATTAACATTGGTAATTCTTCCAAAGGAGGATATAATATTAGCTGTGTTAATTGTATTTTTAGCAGTTGTATGTTCCCTTCTGCAGGAACGCAATCTGTGCTTATACTAAAGCAACCCATGTATGTTATGGTGCCTGTACATCTGAGAGAACCTTGGTATGAAGATACTGGAGTACAGGCATGGGTGGAACTCTCTAAAGCCTTGCAGAGAAGGAGACGCTTTCTTGGGTGGCTAATAGTAAGTTTACTTGCCTCGGCTGCTCTGTCTGCTACCGTGGCTACTGCCGGTCTTGCTCTTTCACAGAGTATTCATCATGCTCACTTTGCTAATCAGTTATCTCAACATACCAGTCTTGCTTTATCTTTACAAAGTCACATAGATTTACAGATTAATAACAAGTTAGATGAATTCAAAAATGCAATTTTGGGGATTGGAGATCAGATAGAAGCATTAAAATGGAGGATGCGTTTAGCTTGTCATGCAAAGTATACATGGATGTGTGTTACTCCTTAAAAGTACAGTGACTATTTGGGAATGGGAAAAAGTAAAAATGCATCTGCTGAGTGTTTGGTCAGATAATAATATTAGTCTTGATCTTAAGAAATTAAATGCTGAAATTCAGGGTATACAAAATACACATCTTGATGATGTTTCGCCAGAAGATGTAATTCAAACTTTACTGGATCATTTAAAGTGGTTAAACCCTCAGTCTTGGATTACTGGAAGGTTGTCAGGATTTATTACCCTGGCCATAATTTGCCTATTATTGATAATAATCTTCTCATGTCTGTTTCGTATCCTCATGCAACAGTACACTACTCTCGGCACTAAACTTCATGGAATTATTTTGCAGCAAAAGTTAAAAAATAAAAAAGGGGGACCTGTGGGAAGCAGTCAGCCTTGAGAGCAGGTAAGGACATGCTAGGCATGCCGCCGCTGCTCGAAGGGACTGTCCCTACTTGTTCCCCTCCTTGTTCCATTCCATGGGAGATAAATCACCAGGGCCCAGAGATCAGAAAGAATGTAAAATGAGACAAGCAAAGCTGTCTTCCCCCTGCACATGCAGGTTATTTCTGATGCTTCTGGGTTTATGGGTTTTCTCCCAGGGAAGTTAACCTTGAGCCGAGACAGTCTGTAGATAATGTAAACCACCATCTGGCAACCTTCCGATTTCTAGTCTAGATAATCTGCAACTGTAGAGCAATAAAATTTGCCTTGCAACCATCAGTTGTCTTGGTCCTTCTGACCCTATTCGTCGGTGCCACTTCAGTTCCTTACCCCTTCCCTTCTGAACCTGGGCGGTGAAATCCTCTTTCTCCGGCTGGTCCGCGGCACACATGAATATATGTTTTTGTCTTGCTGTACTGCACCTGTGCTGTCTAGTAACAGATATTTTGTCTGCTAGTAGTGTTCTAGATTATGTCTTTCCAAAGCACTGAGGCAGTGCACCTATTCTGTAGTTGCAGCTGATGCCTGAATGTAGCCTAGCTGACAAATTATTGATTAATAAGAACTTGAATTTCTCAAAGATTTGTACTGTTAACCAAAATCTGAGCAAGGAGTCTCAAATGTAATTCTCAGCCAGAATTACATGTTAATGAACCATTTAACAGTGTGAATCAAGGAACATCAGTGTAAGGATTTCTTTTAATTTATTTTTTACCTGCTTGAGATATCAGTTAAAGTTTGCCAGCTTGGTTGCAGATGAACGGACGTTTGAAGTTCACCAAACTACTTAATGTGGGATAGGATAATAGACTTCCAGCGCCCTCAAGGCTGTGACCTTGCAGCCATTTTACATAGCACATCCTCCTCCTATAGGGATGAACCTTTCCCTGGCCCGAAAAGTAGCAGCTCTGTTGAAGCTTTGCTTATTGTAACAGGCTTTTGTTTCCAGGTTACATGTCTGTGGAAGACTTAATTCTGAATAGAGATATAGATATTACTGGAAACTAATTGTTTTTTGTATTATACTCTGATTTATCAAAAAAGTAAAACATTTAAACTGTGCTACAGAAATTCAGAAGTTGTCTTGCAATCTTTAAACAACAAATGAATGAGTTGCCCTTAAAAAAAAAAAAAAAAGGATTAAGCAGTTAAGCTGTTGGTCCCACATCAGACAAATTATCCTTATACCTCCTGTCAATATTGTTAACAGAGACTGTTATTTTATTAATCCTTATGATCCCGTGATTCTTTCTTTCATGTTTCAGGGCACAGCAGGTGAGAGAGTGGATTTGTTAAGCTGGGTGGGTTTATCCTTCTTTTATGCGTTCATTCAATTTTATGTTCATTTACTTATTGTACACACATGGCAATAGAAGCTGCTAAAGCAATCATTGCTATTCTGCAAAACAACAAGGCGCAGAAGCAGATGTCTTATTTCTGAGATTTCTCCCCCCAGGATTATTATGATTAAAGATCCTTTCCCCCCACTCCCTGGAAAGGACAAGGGGCTGCTCGCTGGAGGTTTTTTAATGACTTGGGGAAAGGCTCAAATATCCCCCCATTATGGTAATCCACCCCAGGGGCAAACCACACAAGAATATTATGAATTTATTTTATTTTTCTATCCTTGCAAAGGTAATACTCAGCTCATTAGAATATGAAAACTATACTGTCAAATTTCAGAATTACATGGATGAAGAAAATCACCAAAGTGGCATCATATCACGTGTGTTATAGTTGTATTTACTATATTGACTATATTAACTATGTTGTGTTAACAATATATTGTATAACTATATATTGAAAAGGCAAAATGCTGTAACTTATTTCAGAGAAAATAATTATGTTGGCAAACCCCAAATTGTACACTGTAGACAGGTCCTAAGAAAAGAAGATTTAATTCATAGTGGACAAGAGGTTAGCTTCTGTTTTCAGCCATGTGCTATTTCAAGAATTAAACGTCATGAATAATACAGGATATAAGAGGAATAGTCTAAAGACCGAAAAGCACATTTTGATTAGGAAAGAGAATTTATGGCTTAAGTCTTTTTTTTTTTTAAGGAAAACTGCCTTATTACTATGAGATAAGAAAATTGTTTCCTTCTTTTCTTCCTTGCTTTTTTCCTTTTCTTCCTTGCTTTTTTTAACCTTTTTAATTTTGGATATTTGACCTCTAAGCTGAGATGACTGAAAATGCCTCCTCTGGGCATCAACCTTTTTGAAAGACTTTTTCCCCCTTCCTAAGGGCTATTTGTCTCTTGGAGGCATTGCCTACATTACTCACCAAGAGGCAAGCATTTGTCCTTGCACTAAATGCTGACATCTCCTGATAAGAGGGAAGCTGCAAAGTAGAAGAATTGAAGGTCAATATGTTGATAGTGGTCTCAAGAGCATTGATGTACATTTGTGTATTGGGGAAGGGGAGAGAAGCTTGAGAGTGGGCCAGTGGGGAGGGGTAAATATTTTGTGATGCTGTCTACCTATGGGCTTATAAAGTTTACAGCTGCATTAGGAGGACAAGCATTACCATTAGCATGAAAAGTAGGGCAGACCTCAGTTGCAAAAGCTTCTAGCCATACACATAGGGCAATACGTAAATGATACACCTTATTGCATTCACCCATTCACCCTCCCCTGTTCATGCTAATTGGAAATTTCAGTCCATTTCAGAGAAGTAACACAACTATCGATCATTTTCCCTGGCACGAATCTTCCTAGAGCTCACGCACTAGCCCATGTGTCTTAGATTTAATATCTGATCACTAGCTGGATTGAAGCCAAGAGGTGGTTCCCAAAGTTGCTGCACATTAGAATCACCTGGGGAACTCTGAGACCTCCCTGTGCCCAGGCTCCTCCCTAGACCTACTGAATCAAAATCTCTGGGGCTGGGACCCAGACACCAATGTTTTTCTTAAAAGCTGTTTAGGTAATTCAAATGAGCAGCAAAGCTTGAGAAGCAGCCCAATAACGGGAACAAACTTATTTCACACAGATAAAGTGGGGCAATTCATATGTTAAAAGAACATGAATATATGTCCATGCCTCTCTCACACTTTGTCACAGTTTACCCTTCCCCCTCCCCATATCCTCAAGTCCGTTCTCTAGTAAGTCTGTGTCTTTATTCCTGTTTTACCCCTAGGTTCTTCATGACATTTTTTTTTCTTAAATTCCATATATATGTGTTAGCATACGGTATTTGTCTCGCTCTTTCTGACTGACTTCTACACTGTTGGTGGGGATGTAAATCGGTGCAACCACTATGGAAAACACTATGGCAGTTCCTCAAAAAGCTAAAAGTAGAGCTACCATATGATCCAGCAATCTTACTCCTGGGCATATATCTGGACAAAACTATAATTCGAAAACATACATGCACCCCTATGTTCACAGCAGCACTATTTATAATAGCCAAGACATGAAAACAACCTAAATGTCCACTCACAGATGAATGGATAAAGATGTGATATATATAAAATGGAATACTACTCAGCTATAAAAAAAGAATGAAATAATGCCATTTGCAGCAACATGGCTGGACCTAGAGACTATTATACTAAATGAAGTAAGTGAGAAGGAGAAAGACAAATACCATATGATATCACTTATATGTGGAATCTAGAATATGATACAAATGAACTTATCCATGAAACAGAAACAGACTCACAGACATAGCACACAAACTTGTGGTTCCCGAGGGGAAGGGGGAGGTGGGGGAGTGATGGATTGGGAGTTTGGGATTAGCAGAGGTAACCTATTATATATATGATGGATAAACAACAAGGTCCTACTGTATAGTACAGGGAACTATAGTCAATGTCCTGTAATTAACCATAATGGAAAAGAATATGAAAAATTATATATACGTGTAACTGAATCACTTTGTTGTACAGCATAAACTAAACATTGTATATCAACTATACTTCAGTAAAATAAATTTTTTAAAAAAGGAAAAAAAACATGAATATATATATATATATATATATATATATTTCTTTTTTTCCTCTTTATTCTGTTTGTGTTTCAAATAGGCTTTTTTTTTTTTCCTTCTGCAAAAAGCGTTATTGTTTCCATTTGGTCCAAGGCTTGGGAGAGGGCTCCAGGGCGGTTACAGAGCTGCCTAGTAGCTGCAGAGCAGGGCTTCAGGCAGAAGCTCTGATGCCAGAGGGGCTCCTCAGAGGCCGCTGGACTTCAGAGACTCCTGTTTGTGCTCGAGGGTGAGCCTTTCAAAGAGATACTCGCCCAGCACAGCCTGCGGACCAGCCAGCCTGCAGAGGTTGGTCAGGTGGTCGCCCATCTTCTTGATGAGTTTCACCTGCTCCTCCAGGAAGCGGCTCTCCAGGAAGTCACAGAGGTGGGAGTCTGCGCGGGCGGAAGCCAGGGCGCGCAGATCTGATAGTGCCTGGTGCAGGCTCTTCTCCCTAAGAATGGCGGCTTCCACAGCGTCCTGGGTTTTACCCCACTCATCTTGAGAAGGCTTCCGCGCATCCTGGAAGAGGGCGCGGCCACAGCACTGGTTTTGCATTTTCAAGAGACGCTGCGCGCCCTCACACTTCTCCTCAGCCAGTTGGCGAAAAATGTGGCCCACACTGTCCAGAGTCCCATCGTTGCTGTCGAAATAGAAGCTCAGAGAGAGGTAAGTGTCCCCAGATGCATGTTGAACAGGCGGTGGACGGCGGCCTCCACCTCGATGGAATAATTCTGACGCACCTGGGAACTCGTGGTTGATCAGTGATAAGGAGCTAAGCTCAAAAAACGGTGTTGGCCTGTCCTGGAGGCTGAGGATAGCTGAGTGGCTGATTCCAAAGGTTGCGACAGGAAGAAAGGTTGGAGGGTGGTCGGGGGCTGGAGCAAGGAGCGTCCCTGGGTCTGTTCATTCCAAACACTGTTGAAGCAAAAGACAGAACTGCAGGACTGCCGAGCGCACTGCCTCAAATAGGCTTTGATATAAATGAACCAGAAGTCCAAGCAAGGACAAAACTTACCCTTCCCCCCGCCAAAATAGCTGGCGATACTAGAATCTAGACCTGGGAAGGGATTCTTCCATTACTTTCTGAACATTCCAAGCCACTAGAGCAGTGGTTCTCAAAGTATGGTCACCTTGTAACCAAGCAGTACCCTATGGGGCCTTCCTAGGACAGACCCATCCCCCATATCCTCTGCTGTAGTTCCTCTCTGAAGTACTCAGATAATAGTATCTCAGGCATATTTCTTGAGTTTTCAGATGCTAAAAACCACCACCCAAGGGAAGAAATTAACTCCTTGATGATCATGAGCACGTAGCCCCCAGACCTTCTGGCACCTAAGGATGGATAATGTTACCTGCCCTGTGGCCTCCACATCAACCAATCAGAGGATTGTGCACGAGCTGATCACATTCCCTGGGACGTCCCTCCCTCACCTGGCCTTTAAACATGCTTTGCTGAAATCCTTTGGAGATTTCAGGGTGTTTTGGAACTCGGGCCACCCCTCTCCTTGCTCGATCCTGCAATAAACCTTTCTCTACTCCAGACTCCAACCTTTAGGTTTGTTTGGCCTCACTGTGCTTCAGACACACGAACCTGCATTCGGTAACAACCTGACCAGTTTTACCAGCGTCCCCTGATAATGTGTCAGATATTCAAGTTTTAGGGCCCTGTCCCAGCCCTATGCAATCAGCAACTCTGGTGGGGCTCAGTGATCTCTGTTATAACAGGCCCTCCAGATGATTTTTATTCACCTTAAAGTTTGAAAATATCTGCATTGTCAGCTGGCCAAAGCGTCCACCAGCAGGTGAAGGGGAGTGGTGCCTGGAAAAGATAGGGACCAGCCAAGGCAAGTACAGCAGCATTTGCCGTGGTGGTAATGGAGAATGCCTTTTCTCCACTGGTTGGCACAGACTAGGATCTGGGAGCAGTGGCAGGGTTATTTAGGATGCTTTACGTTTCAATGTAGAGGGACCGCTGTCCTGGTTTGCCAGGGACTTGCCCTGTGTGAGCACTTAAAATCTCATCCTGGCAAACCCCTTAGCCCTGGGTTTGAAAAACGTAGGGAATAACATGAAATTTAGGGGAAACATGATCTAGGTTTTGGGCAAGTCACAAGTGCTAATTAAAGCTAAGCAAGTATGGACAACACTAGCATTCTTTAGCCCTTTGCGGGGAGGTAAATCTGATTGGGTGAAAGGACTTATTGTTAAGAGATCTTTGTAGAAACATCCCCTTCTGCTTAGTCCGCTGGTTCTCAGTTCTGGCTAGACATTGGCATCGTCTGAGGAGATTTAAAATGATTTTATTGGTCTACGATGACCAACCGTCAGTGTGAGGGTTTTTAAAAAGTGCTTCAGATGATTCTAATGCACAACCAAATTTAGGTGCCACTGCTTAAGCTTTTGAACCGCTGCTGCATATTTTCACCTCATCTTCCTATGAGAATATCCAACTGTAGTTGAGGTTTGTTTTTTTTTTTCTTTTTCTAACTGTCTTATTATAAGATTTACTGTCTTAAATAAGGTTGAATGTACAGAAAATCTTGCTAGTCCATCTGGTATAGCTGGATACTTAGAATAATATAGTTAAGATATATACCATTTAAGTATTGTGACAGGCCTTTTTTTGAAATTAACATATGCATTGAATTAGTATGTTCTCTTTTGAAGTTGTTATGTTGGGGAGCTATACCTCTAATCTGCCATTGCTAAATATCTGGACACCTCTTATTAGGAATTGCTTTTAGAAATCTTTAGGGATTAAAACCAAGATTGCTGTATTATTTGTACTGGAACCACAAAAACCTCACAGAGTTCCCCCGCTGTACCTTCTACCCCCACTCTAACCCTTGGCAACTTCTAATCTGTTCTCCATCTCCACAGTTTTGTTATTTTAAGAATAATATGTAAACATAATCATGAATTACTTAATCTTCGGAGATCGGCTTTTCAAAATTTTTCCCTCGGCATCATTCCCTTGAAGTTCATTTCAATTTTTGCGTATATTAATAATTTGTTCCTTTCTGTTGCTCGGTAGTATTCTATCATAAGATTTTATCACAATTTGTTTCAACATTCATCCACTGAAAGACATTTGGGTAGTTGCCAGTTTTTGGCTATTATAAATAAAACTGCTATGAACATTTATGTGTAAGTTTCTGTGGGAACTTAATTTTTTGTTTCTTTTGGATAAATGCTCAAGAGTACAATTACTGCGTTGTAGGGTGAATCTACTTTTAGGATTAAAAGAGACTGTCAAGCTGTTGATCAGAGTGGCTAAACCATTTTATTTTCCCACCAGTGATGTGATATAATTTTTCTATGTACTCGCCAGCATTTGATGTTGTCACTATACTTTAATTTTAGTTACTCTCTGACATCTCATTATGGTCTTAATTGGCATTTCCCTAATGGCTAATGCTGCTGAGCATCTTTTCATGTGCTCCTTTGCCGTGTGTATATTCTCTTCCATGAAATGTCTGTTCCTGTCTTCTGCCTATTTTCTAGTTGGATTTTTTTAAGTTGTTTGGAGAGTTCTTTGTATATTATAGATACAAGTCATTTGTCTCATATGGGATTTTCAAATATGTTTTCCTACTGTGTAATTTGAGTTTTCATCCACTTAAAAGGATCTTCTATGAAGCATTTTTAACTCATTTTGATGAGATCCAATTTATCAGTTTTTGCCCTTATTGATCATACTTTTGGTGTCAAGTCTAAGAATTATTCCCCTAGTTCTAGATGCCAAACATTTTCTCCTATTTTTTTTCTAAAAATGTCCTGCTTTTACATTTAAGATTATGATCCACTTTGATTTAATTTTTGTGTAAGGTGTGGAGGTTAAGGTTCATTTTTTGTTTGTTTGTTTTTGTCGAGGGATGTCCAACTGTTTCAGTACCATTTTTTGAAAAGTCTATTCTTCCTTGATAGCTTTTGCACTGCTGTCAAAAACAAGTTATATGTATTGATGTCAGTCTATTTCTGGGTTCTCTATTCCATTCCATTGATCTATGTATCTACCCTCCATCATTACTGCAAAATCTTGAAATTGGGTAGATTAATTCCTCCCATTTTCATCTTCCTTTACAAGTTGTTTTAGCTATTCTTCAGCCTCTTCTTACCATATAAATCTTAGAATAAGCTTGTCTATATCCACAAAAACCTTGAGGGCATTTTAAGAGTAATTGTGTTAAGCCTCTTAACTTGGGGAGAATTGACATCTTTATCATGTTGTGTTTTCTAATCCATGAACAAGGTATGTCTCCCTATTTGTTTGGGACTTAAAAATTTTTCTTCATCAGCATTTTGTAATTTTCAGTATAGAGGGCCTATAAATGTCTTATTGGGCTTATATTTAAGTATTTATTTAGGTCAGTTGTAAATGGCATCACATATTTTTATTTAAGCTTCTACACATTTGTTATTAATATATAATTTGATAAAATTGTGGTGATCTTGTACTCTAAATCATTTACAAACTAATATTATTTCTCAAGCTTTTTGTGGATTCCTTGGTATTTTCTCCATTTAGATTATCATCTCATCTTCAGATACAGACAGTTTTACTTTTCCTTATTCAGTATAATAGGATATATTGCTATTCAACATTCAGTAGGATATGTTCCTTCCTATGCAACGTAGTAGGAATAGTCCTTTTATCTTTTAAATAAACTTTTTAAAAATTTAACTTTTAAATTTATGTATTTATTTATTTTTGCTTTATTTTCTTACTAGAACCTCCAGTGATATATTTAATAAAAGTGGTGAGAGCAGATATCGGTGCCTTGTTTCTGATCTTACAGAGAAAGCATCCAGTCTTTCACAGTTAAATATCATGTCAGTATAGGTTGTTTGTAGATCATCTTTATGAGTTTCAGTATGTTCCTTTTCTATTCCTAGTTTGCTTGGAGTTTTTTTTCTTCTTTCTTTAAAATCATGAATGGGATTGGATTTTGTCAAATGCTTTCTCTGCATTAATGGATAGGATCACATGACTTTTCCCCCTTAATCTATTGGATATGGTGGATTACACTGTTTAATTTTCAAATATTTAACCAACTTTGCATAACTGGAATAAATCCCACTTGGTCATGGTATATTATTCTTTTCATATATTTCTGGATTTAATTTGCTAATATTTGGCTGAGGGTTTTTCAGCCAATTTCATAAAAAATATTGGTCTGTAGGTTTCTTCTTTCTATACTATCCCGGTCTGGTTTTGGTATCAAGGTAATACTGGCTTCATAAAATTAATTAGAAACTGTTCCCTCTACTTCTATTTCTTATCAAATCATGTAAAATTGGTGTTAATTCTTTAAGTCTTGGGTAAAAGTGAAACATCTAAGCCTGAATATTTCTTTTGGGAGTTTTTAAATGAAAAACCAGTGTTTCTAATGGTTACAGGAAAATTGAGATTATCTATTTCATCTTGGCTGAGTTTTGGTAGTTTTGGGTGTAGAAACATTGGCCCATTTCATCTACATTTTTGAATTTATAGTGTAGACTTGTTCATAGTAACTTGTCCCTCATTAACCTGCAGGATATGTCATGGTATCCCTGGTTGCACTTCTGATATCTGTGATTTGTGCCATCTCTCTGTTTATCTTTATCAGTCTTTCTAGATCTTTATTGGTTAGATTGTTTATTTCAAAGAACCAGCCTTTTGTTTCATTGATTTTCCCCCCTATTTTCCTGTTTTCAGTTTCATGGATTTCTGTTTCATCTTTATTATTTCCTTCTTTCTGCTTGTTTAGTGTTTTTTCCTCTTCCTTTTTTACTATTTTAATATAGAAAATTAGATTATTGCTTTGAAATATTTTCTTTCCCAATTTAGTGCTATAAACTTCCCTTTCAGCATTGCTTTCACTTCATTCCGCAAACTTTGATCTGTTATATCTCCATTTTATTTTATTCTATGCATTTAAAAATTTTTTCCTTGATGCTGTCTTTTTTACCCATGAGTTATTTGGAAGTGTGATGTTTAGTTTTCATGTGATTGAAGATTTTCCTGTTGTCTTTCTCTTATTGATTTCTAGTCTGATTCCATTATGGCTAGAGAACATACTCCCTGTGATTTTAATTCTTTTAAATCTGCTAATGTTTTTTTATCGCCCAGTATATGGTATATGAGTGAATGTTGCATGGACACTTCAATATGTATTCTGCTCTTACTGAGTGTGTTCTTTAAATGTCAGTTATATCCTGTTGATTGATGATGTTTTCAGTTCTTCCATATCCTTGCTGATTTTTCTCTCTGGTAGTTGTATAAATTGCTGTGTTGAAGTCTCAAATAATAATTGTGGATTTAAAACTTTCTCCTTTTACCTTTTTCAGTGTTTGCTTCATGCATTTTGAAGTTCTGTTGTTTGGTGCGCACACATTTAGTATCACTAGGTCATCTAGGTGGATTATTCCTGTTATCTTTATGTAATGACCCTCTTTGCCCCTAATAATTTCCTTTGCGCTGACGTCTACTTTATCTGATATTAATATAGCCATTCCTGCTTTTTCTGATTAATGTTCACATGATATATCATTTTCATCCTTTTACTTTGAACTACCTATATCATGATGTTTAAAGTAAGCTTCTTATAGACAGTATATAGTTGGATCATGCTTGCGATTTTTTAATCTACTCTTCCAATCTCTGTCTTTGACTTGGTTATTTGGATCATTTACCATTAATGTAATTATTGCCATGTCAAAGATTTGGTCTACCATGTTATTTTTTGTTTTGTCTTTTACCTTAGTTTCTCAATCCTGTGTTTCCCTTATTTTTCCTTCCTGTGGGTTACTTAAACATTTTTTAATAAGTCCATTTTAATTTAATTCATTTATAATCATTTGTGTATACTGTTTGTATAGTTTTCTTAGTGGTTGCTTTTGGCATTACAGTATACATATGTAACTTATCATAGCCTACTGGAATCAGTGTTTCATTACTTCAAGTGAAGTTTCAAAATTTTACTTCCATTTAGGTCTCTTAATATTCCCCAGTTTTGAAGTATGATTTTCTGTAGTATTTCCTTTCTCTACATTGAGAACCCCATCAGATGGTTGTCATCATTTTTGCTTTGACCATCATATAGAAGTTAAGAAACTCATGAGGCTAATGATAGTCTCTTATGTTTACCCCATTTGTTTTCATGCATTCCATTGTTCCCCTTTTCTTTCTGAAGTTCCCAGTCTTCTGTTATTGTTTATGTTTTCATAACAGTAGGTGATATCTTGGATTTCCAGTGCAACTGGATATGAGTTTCAGGAAACACTGAGCCTGGCTCACTTAATGCTACTGAGTTGGAGGGTTTGTATATGTTGGGCCTGTTGGCACAGCAGATGCTAGCAGATTAGACTAATGTTGATGGGACTAGTGCCACAGGAGGATGGGTTCCCATTCAGGCTATGCTGCTGCTACAGTAGATCAAGTCCCCCTCTACCCCAAGTGTGGGGCAGTGACCTGCTGCTGTCACTGCTTTGTATTAGGCTCCTTTTGCCTCAGGTGTGTGGTGGGATCCCTTGGAAGCTGCTGCTGCTGCTGCTGTCAATCACAAGGTTAAATTCATTTCAGAAATACTTAAGTATAAATATATAGCCTGGCTCTTGTAGGACCTCTGTATTTTTTTTATTGCTTTTATACAAATTATCCCAAATTTAGTGACTCAAAGCAACGTAAATTTATTACAAGTCTGACATTGGTCTCAATTGAGTAAAGTAAAAGTGTTGGCAGGATCGACAGATGAATGGATAAAGATGTGGCACATATATACAATGGAATATTACTCAGCCATAAAAAGAAATGAAATTGAGTTATTTGTAGTGAGGTGGATCGACCTTGAGACTATCATACAGAGTGAAGTAAGTCAGAAAGAGAAAAACAAATACCATATGCTAACACATATATATGGAATCTAAAAAACAAGAAAAAATGGTTATGAAGAACCTAGGGGCAGGGCAGGAATAAAGACGCAGCCATAGAGAGTGGACTTGAGGACACAGGGACAGGGAAGGGTAATCTGGGATGAAGTGAGAGAGTGGCATGGACATATATACACTGCCAAATGTAAAAGAGCTAGCTAGTGGGAAGCAGCCACAAAGCACAGGGAGATCAGCTCTGTGCTTTGTGTCCACCTAGATGTGTGGGATAGGGAAGGGAGGGTGGGAGGGAGATGCAAGAGGGAGGAGATATGGGGATATATGTATATGTATAGCTGATTCACTTTGTTATGAAGCAGAAACTAACACGCCATTGTAAAGCAATTATACTCCAATAAAGATGGTTAAAAAAGAAAAAAAAGTGTTGGCAGAGCTACATTCTTTTCTGGAGGCTCTTAGGGGTGTTTCTGTTCCCTGGACTTTATCCACTTCCAGCGGTCACTTGTAGTCCTTGACTCAGAGTCCCCTTTCTCCACCTACAAAACCCAAAATGTTGCATCTCTCTGATTCTGCTTCTATTAGGACATGTCTCTCTTTCTCTTTCTACAGTTGGGAATGGTTTTCTGCTTTTAAGGACTCATGCAATTAGATTTGTTCCATGAGGTAATCCAGGATAATCTTTCTATCTCAAGGCCTATAACTTCAGTCATATCTGCAAAGTCCTCTTTACCATGTAAGGTAACATATTATTGGGTTCTAGGGTTTAGGGTGAGGGCATTTTTAGGAGCCATTATGCTGCCTACCACACCCTTAACAAGTGACCTTGAGAAAATTACTGAGACTTTAAAGCCTTACTTTCCTCAAACATAAAATGGAAAGAAAGATAACTAGTTAATATCATGAAAGTGAAACAGTATATATGAAATCAACTAATTCAAAAAATAAGATTTCTTTTTTTTCTTTATGATTGGCATGATTCTCAGAGTTCAGTTACTTGAAGAGTTACTTTTTTTTAAACAGAACTAAGGCATTTCAGGGTTCAGGTTCTGTAAGATTGTCTGAATTATCTGAGTAACAATTAGCTAAGCACAGGTGTAAAGCATTTGATTTACTCCCTGGTGTCCTTTATCTTCTCATCCCACTAAATCCATATCCCTTGTCTAGCTCCAGCCAGTAGAGTCAGAGCTTGTTTTACTGTTTAACTAAAGTTCAATTTAAATTTGCTCTACATCTCCAGATTCTCAGCCCTGGTTGCATATTATAATCACCTGGGGAGATTTCAAGACCTACTGATGCCAAAGTTTTACCTTTCATGGATATTTGAGGAGGGACCTGGAATGAAATGCTCTAGCTTATGGTTTTGGGGGCCAAATCATAGTCTACACTGAGCCAAATCATTTGCGAGATCACCTCTAAAAAGCAATTTATCTGTGGTGACTGATGCTCTTCCTTTGTCAGTATGCTTGTCCCTCTTTGGGGGAAAAGAAGAAGGGGAAAAAAACCCCAGCGGTTGGGCTCCCTGAATTATAACCTGATGCTGTGGAATTAGTGTTCGCTCAGAGTGCACATCTTCGGATACCCATTCTCTCTCCTGCTTCCTTGCATGAGCTTATATCCTTGGGCAGTTTTTCATCCACCACCCTCTTTTTCTTCTAATCTTAGCAAGTAAAGTCTCTCCTTAATGAAACAGCATTTCATGAGACTTACTGGGAGCATAGGTCTGTTCCAGACCTATCCTATGTTAGCTAAAGCAGATATAAGTGATGTATTTTTGGCATTCATCCTTGTGGGTTGGAGAGAGAAGACAGAAGTTTATCCTTTAGGTGTCATATGACTGGGCAAATGGGCTCATTCCCTCTACTGCCTACCATGTAAAATACTGAGGGTGTTACCTCTAGAAGGTATCTTCTAGGTATCAAAATAGTTCAGATAAGTCATATTTCTCAGTAACAGGTGACAAAACTAAGGCTTAGGTGGTGAATTTTCCATGTCAATTTGTGTGGGCCACCATGCCCAGTTATTTGGTCAAATATTATTCTGGATATTTCTGTGATGGTGTTTTTTAAAATTTTTATGTTTTATTTATTTATATTTTTGGCTGCATTGGGTCTTCGTTGCTGCACGTGGGCTCTCTCTATTTGCAGCAAGCGAGGGCTACTCTTTGTTGTGGTGTGCGGGCTTCTCATTGCGGTGGCTTCTCTTGTTGCAGAGCATGGGCGCTAGGTGCACGGGCTCAGTAGCTGTGGTGCATGGGCTTAGTTGCTCCACGGCATGTGAGATCTTCCCAGACCAGGGCTCAAACCCGTGTCCCCTGCATTGGCAGGCGGATTCTTAACCACTGTGCCACCAGGGTAGTCCCTGTGATGGTGTTTTTGGATGAAATTCATAATTAAATTTGTGGCGGACTTTGAGTAAAGCAGAGTATCCTCCATAATATGCATGGGCCTCATCCAATCAGGTGAAGCTCTTAATAAAATAAAGACTGACCTCCCTGTCGCAAAAAGGAATTCTGCCAGAAGACTTACAGAAATTGAACTGCAACTCTTCCGAGAGTCTCTAGACAGCCTAACCTGCAGATTTTGAATTTACCAAGCCTCTATTATTGTGTGAACCAGTTGTTTAAAATCTCTCTCTCTTTCTCTATCTTTATATAGATATGGATATAGATCTAGGTATCAATATCGATATCTAGATCTATATCTATCAGTATATATGGGCACATTGTATACACATGCTGTTGGTTCTGTTTTTCTGGAGAACCTTGACTAATACAGTGGCCCATATAAATAAAAGGACGAACCCAAGTTCACCCAGGTAGAAAGTAGTACAATGAGAACTGGAACTTAAGGCCTCATGACTCATTCAGCTGTGAACACTGACCCAGAACTGGGGTCCGCACACTCTGGCCCACTGATCAGATCTCGCTTGACTCCTGGTTTTGTACATAACGTTTGGCTTGAACACAGCCGCATCCATTCATTAACGTATTGTGCATGGCTGTTTCTGTGCTACAGCAGCAGATGGGCAGTTGCAATGGAGATGTATGGTACAGAAAATCCAAAATATTTACTATCTAACCCTTTACAAAAAAGATCTGCTGACCCCTGCTCTAGGATGCCATCTGATTTCTGATAGTACCGAGGAGAATAATTCATGCACATTGGGATAGATTGTTAATCTCATGTCCTCCTTAGGTCAAAGATCTCTTAAATGCTCACCCTTGCAATAGCCAGCTTGGGGAGCATTGTCTGAGGATGCAGAAATATTTCTTGCCAGGTCTTTCCAATCCACACTGCTCCCTGACTATGGTTCTTAAAACCTGTTTTTTTTAAAAAATTTTTATTGGAGTGTAGTTGATTTACAGTGTTGTGTTAGTTTCAGGTGTACAGCAAAGTGAATCAGTTATACATGTACATATATCCACTTTTTTTTTTTTCTTTTTTCAGTACGCGGGCCTCTCACTGTTGTGGCCTTTCCCGTTGTGGAGCACAGGCTCCAGACGCACAGGCTCAGCGGCCATGGCTCACGGGCCCAGCCGCTCCGCGGCATGTGGGATCTTCGCGGACCGGGGCACGAACCCGTGTCCCCTGCATCAGCAGGCAGACTCTCAACCACTGTGCCACCAGGGAAGCCCCACTTTTATTTTTTTTTTTTGGAGTCTTTTCCAAATAGCCCATTACAGAGTACTGAATGGAGTTCCCTGGGCTAATAAGAAGAGCAGGTTCTTACTAGTTATCTATTTTATGTATAGTAGTGTGTATATTTCAGTCCCAATCTCCCAATTTAGCCTCCCTGCCACAATCCCCTGGTAACCCTAAGTTTGTTTTCTACATCTGTGCCTCTGCTTCTAAAACCTGTCTATTTTAACCAACTACCACTCATTGCTTACTGTCTCTGGCTTCATGTACTTGATAATAAATCTACTTCTTGTTCTATCCTGGATGACATGTTCCAAGGACTGAGATAATATCTTATTCTACATAATTTGTCCTTGATATTGTCTATCTTGGGGTCTTCATCTATGTCCCAAAGAAGACAGTCACTCTGTCTTCTAGTACTACTACTAATACCACATTTTATGGCATGAATTTGACCCAATGCACTGAACTATCCCTTTAGAAGCTGTATGCAACCTGTCACTGGGTTTTAGCACAGGGGTAGAACTCAGATTAGTGATCATATTTAAACAAATCTACTTGACCAGAAACTTTTTGTCTCACCATTTATTACACAAGTAACTTCTGTCTTTGCATCTATGATGTAAATATTTTTAATTTCCTAAATTATCTGAAAAATTATTTAGAGCTTCCATTTCAGTAGGCATTGGAATTGCTGTGTTATGACTATTTCATTATTTTATTTCCAAGTGTTAAATTAGGCTTCAAGCTTTGGCCAAGAGTAGACAGGAAAGGGTTTCAAAGAAATGAAGAGTGGGAAAAACTTCTGATGCAAGGGAGACTTAATAAAGATTTGATTTTGAATCAATAATTTATAATAAAGGTTTGAGTTTGAATCAATAATTTATGTCATTGCAAAATAGCTCCCTGGTAAAGTTCCATTCTTTGGTAATCATTAAGTACAGAAATTAACAATCAAAATATGCAGTGATCTTCTTCATTTTCTAAAAACAAACCTATATCTAGATGAGAGGAGAATTCATCTCATAACTCAGGCTCTGGACTTACGACCCCAAGTCCTGTCTTCTTTCAACCATACCTGCTAAGTTTCTGTCTAACTTCTTGAGCATGAGGTAATGGCGTCCGCTTTCATCCCCTTCCTCAGTATATAGCTTGGTGAGTATGAGTAAGGGATCTAAAACTTGAGAATTTGGGTTCAAATCTTGACTCTAAAATTTACTTGTTGAGTACTCTTGAGCATGTTATCTGTTTTTGCCTCAGTTTTCTCATCTATAAAATAGAGATACCATTACTTCTCTCAGGGAGTTGCTATGAGGGTGAAAGAGAAAATTCATACAATGCAAGAATTTATCAGTTCTTGGAACACAATAAATACCGAAAAATAATGTTAGCCATTATCAAGGCCCCCTCATTTTATGGATAATATAGATTAGTTTATTATATAGGTCTAATATTTACATATACATAAACATTTTGTACCTATGTGTGTGTATACGTTCTTCTTAGAAATTGAGCAGTCAACATTCACATCTAAAAATCTGTGCTCTGTGAAATGTAGATATCCTGTGTACAGACACAGTGCTATAGTTATCTATTGCTACATAATAAAGAAGTCCAAACTTAGTGGTGAAATAAACAAAAATTTTAATATGTGCCCAGATTCTGTGGGTCAGCAATTCAAACAGTACACAGAGGAGATGGCTTGTCTCTACTCCATGACTGATGTCTGGAACCTCAGCTCATGAGGATTCAGATGGCTGGGGCTGGAATCATCTAGATAATTTTAATTCACATGTCTGGCCCTTGAAGACTGGGCCCAACAAGGACTGTTGACTGGAGTGCCTATAGATGGCTGCCCAGGTGGCTTGGACTTCTCATAACGTGGTAGTTAGGATTCAAGATAGAGTATTCCAAGAGAATGAGTGTCCAGGGTTGAAGCATTCCACGAGAATCATGCAAAAGCTGCATGACCTTTTATGACCTAGTCTTAGATGTTACATAGCATCACTTTCATTATATACTATTGCAGGCGTTGGAGACCTTTTTCCATAAAGTGTCAGACAGTCAATATTTTAGGCTTTACAAGCCATACAGTCTCTTTTGCAACTACTTAGCTCTGCTGCTGTGATGTGAAAACAGACACAAACAATACATATACTAAGGAACATGGCTGTGTTCCAATAAAGCTTCATTTATAAAAGCTGGTAGAGGCCTAGACTTGGCCCACCAGCCATAATTTACTGACCCCTGCTCTATTGTTTGAAGCCATGGAAAGCCTGCCTAAATTCAAAGGAAAATGCCCACATCTGGATGCGAAGAATGGCAATGAATCTGAGACCCTGTATTAAAACCACGACATATGGGATATTTATAAGAGGATCTGTCTGCATACCTTGTTTCTCCCATGTATGGTGGATATGAGGTATTGGGACATCTTACATCTCTGTAAGCCTGGGTCAGGGTCAAAGTTGGAATCTGAACTCAATGACCTTGATTTCTGGAATAATCGGTAACTCTAATTATGATTTGCTTACACTCCTTACCCCAATAAATATACCACAAAAGATGGATTTCAAGTAAACAATTGCTTTATGGCAGATTTTTATTAAGTCTCCATTGACTGAATTATTCCATTTTGGTTGGAAAGCATGAGCTTTTTTCTTTCCTAAAGAGATCTGCAACTTTTCAGATGTGGCATTTCATTCTACTGAGAGGATGATGTAGGTTTTTATAAATGGAAAAAGCAGGGCAGGCTGAGTTCACTCAGATCGTACTAGTCCTTAAAGGAATAACCGAAACTGGAACACAGGCTTCCAGGTTTTCCTGTCCTGTGCTCTTTCCGGTAGGTGCCATTGTCTGCTGGGTCTGGCAGTAATAATTTCTGACCTTTACCTCTCTACGCTCTTGTGAAGTGGTTTGGGGCTTTGTTAGCTTTCTTATGAGTTTGTACTAAATTGTGTCCATAAAGTAGGCTGAATTCCTCAGGGAAGGATGATAGCTGTTACTGTGTTATTACTGCAAATGTTGTGTTGGTTACCTTTTTTTCTTTTCTTTTGTCCAGTTGTATCCTGAACTTAAAAGTTATATTATCCGAAATGAAAGATGTGCATCTGGTAGAAAAGACTAATTTAAGGGATGAAAATTCCTGATGATTGCTTCAGTCAAGCCTTAATACACACTGAGCTTCATTAGTAAATAGACAACTCTCAGACCATTCCCTTGGAAGAGGTCGCATAATCAGCCTTTGTGTTGATTTCGCATTCTGTTCGGTAGAGACAGAACAAATTAGAATAATTAGCTGGTACAGGAAAGCACAAAGAACTTTCTTATGTTTTTGTGATGCATCCCGTAATAAGGGTTGAAAATGAGACTGGAGGTAAGAACGTGAAACTCAGAAGAGCAAAGGAGAGAGGATAGTGTTTCTTTGAAAATATTCTTTCAGTGTTGGCCCAGAAGAAATATGAAGCTGAGGAAATTTTTTTTTAATGATGGTTTTTGTGTTGATGATGTGAGTGTGGAATTAGTAAGAATCAGGAAGCAAGCATCCTTTTCCACCAAGGACTTGGGAGCAAATGAAACCATAAAATACTCCCCGCTCTTGGAAACCCTTTTGGAGCAGTAATCAGAGAAGGGTAAAGGCAAAGCCTCAGGGCAGAGGTGTTCAGAGCAAAGGGATAGGAGGAGAACAAAAGGAGAGTGGATATGTTTAGAGCTGTCATTTTGAAATTTACCTGCTTCTGATTCAGTGCTGCTTTGCTGCTGTGTTGGTCCAGTGGAAATCCTCAAAGCAGGAGCAGCCGTATTTTAAAATAATAAGGTTAGAGCAAGTGACTTTAATCCAGGTCTCTTTAGCTCAAAAGCACAGAGGAGAGTGTGAGGAAAGAGTGAGGCCACAAGGAATTGTTCACTGGGTACCTTTTCCCCAAACCTCACTAACTGGGAGAAACTGACCACTGGATTATGTGCCTTGAAGGAAAACAAAAATGTTGAAAGCAAAGAGTGTGGAGCTTGTTTAGAAAGCAAGCTCTATCCTTTGGTCACCTGCTGATGATAATAGCATTGGCTGAGACCTGACCATTTACAACGAAGGCACTTCTGTAGGTAATAAGTTCCAGGAGGGCCCGAACTGAGTATGTCTGTTTCAGCATTTAGCATGGTTTAGCATCTGAGAGGCCGGTACATTATTGGCATATAGTAGACTTAAAAATGAATATTTGTGGATTGTCTGAATGAGTGGATATGTGTGATTCACATCCTATTTGCAGGTCCTATGCCCTACAGTGGATTTTCAGTGTCAGGTTGTGAAAGTATTTATGACGGGGATTGGCATTGTTCCCTATCTAGGGATAAAGATTACACATGAAAGGACTTTACACTGACATCCCAAAAGCCTCATAGGAATTACTTAACAAAAAAATAAAATTGGATTCTGTATAATTTCTAATTTGTAAGCTGGCCAGAACACTGGTATTTCAGCCAGTCCTCTGGTAGTTCCGATGACGTCCCCATGATCACCCAGGCATAATCAGAATGGCTTTAGGATTTGGGAGCCAAAATGTTCCTCAGTATTTACGGCATTGCTAGTCCATTTAAGAAAATGGACTATTGAAAAAATAGCTTCAGACACAATATGGCATTATATGATTTAGCATGAAATCTGAGAAATATAGAGGTTATCGGAAGCCTGCAATGGTAACATTCCCTCTGCTATTGAAATTATTGTCTTTAAACAAAGATTCTACATCAGTAATGCTATGTATGTATATTTTCTTATGATATTCAGGTTAATTTCCTATTCCCTCTAAGGAAGTAATTGGTTGGTTGGTATGAGAGATGGTGTGGCTTCCAAAGGTGAAAAGTATTATTTTGTTGTAATTTCCAGCTACCTAAGGATGGGAGAGGCCCAGGACACTGCAGTCAGTATATTATGTGGAGCAGGTTATATTGTGGTTTATTTATGAACTTTTACATGTTTATTTTCTGTGCAAGTTTGTGTGCTCCTTTTTGAGTTTTGGTAGATAAGTGTTTTGTAACTTTGGAATACTTGGAGTTTTTTTTTTTTATATATATATATAACATATATATATATATATTTTTTTAATGTAGTAGTTAAAGCCGTGGAGAGTGTACTAGTCTACCTAGGTTCAAATTCTGGCTTTACCCTATGACTTTCCTGTGGCTTCCTCTGCTCACCTATTAAAAAGGAGGATAATAAGACTGCTGTGGTGAGTTACATACTAAGTGCTATTTAAGCATTTGCTATAATGATCATGTATACTTGAAGGCAAGGAACTTGCCCCTTGATCGTCTCTGTATTCCTAGTGCTTAAGAATTCCTAGTGCTTTCCTAGTGCATTGTCTTAGGATAGAGATAGCTCAGTATAGTTCTTCTCACTATAAAGTACTGTTACGTTGAAAGTCTTTGCTTGTGTACTAATAATCTGTGACATATCTGCTGAGGACAAGGAAAGGAATAGTTTTAAAACTGCAATAGATAACAAAAGATTGTATGACGTAATGCCTTTATTATGTAATTATAAAACTAACAAATGATCATGGTAGAAAATTTGAAAAACTCCTAGACAAAAGAGAGATCAACAACATTTGGAGTAACTTTCAGAGTGTAGAGCTGTCCATGAATATTAGTGCTTTCATATTTTCCAGGACTTTAAGTAGACTCTGCTTCTTAAGAGTCTATTCATGATATTTTACTTTAATGATGTTTTCATCATGGGGACACACACACACAGAAATCTGTTAAAAAAAAAAGACAGACATGTAAATCACTGATGTTTCAGATGGCCACATGAAATAAAGTGAGAAAGGTCAACAAGCTGAAAGAATGTGGAGTAGCATCTCCTTAATTGCTTACATAATTCTGATAATTACCTCTTTGTGGATAAAGTAATTAATGGGGAATCTAATTCAAGAAAAATGTATGAACTTCAAGCCTTCTCGAAGCCAAGTATTTCTTTCCACAAAAGGTTACTTTCCTCGGCCGTGCTTCCTTATTACCTGACAGGGAAAGAGTATTGTATGGCAAAGGCTCTTCCTGAAGGAGGATGCTTCACACTGATTGTCATAAGTGACTTCGGGATTACTGTTGCTGTATTACCAAAATCTTAAACTAGGATATTTTTGACAAATTTGGTCCTTAGTTAATTTTTAGAGCTACAAACTGTCAGATGGCTCTGAAATAACAATTGTCTGGCTATTCTTCAGGGTGATCACAATATGGAAATGACCTTGAGGTATCACTAAAAAGCAGGAAGGTGTGAGTCTTCCTTTGGTTCCAGAGTGAAATGCAAGGTGGAGTTGGAGTTGGAAAAGAGGCCCACAACCAAGTGATAGAGAAGGAAATGTGAGGTCATCAGTGAAAAACCAGGTTTAAGTTAAGGTGAAGAGGCATGAGGAAATGGTCAACTGTTACAGTATTACAAAGATCATCAAGAAGCATATCCATGAATGTGGTTTGTATTGCAATCTGCTGAAAAAGAGACAAATATCCTGGCCTGGCCTTCATGGAGATTATATTTTATTGATTCTGATAATAGATTATTGTTGAAAAGGGCCTCCTATAAATTATAACCATGCAAAGGCAGCAAGATAATTTTTTTTCTTTATGTATGTGTTTCTCATTCCTACTCACTTCTCTCTTAGGGGAGGAGAAAAATCACAAAAAGCAAAAATGTCAATTCTCAGCTATTCATTTTCAAAATAATTTTTTTTCCAAATTCCAGTGGACGCAATAGGTTAACTGTTAAGATTTGTAAGCCTCAAAAAGCTAGATTTTTACAAAGTGTCACCAAATTTTATTCTATAAATAATAGCTTTGCAAAGAATATATGGTGATGCAAAGTTGGAAAAAGCTGGTTTTTCTTCCGTGAATGGCTTCACTGTGTTGGGAGAAGAGGCACAGAAGAAATCAAAGAAATTAAACATGGGGTGAGTTTTCCTTATAGAGGACTCTAGTGCTTTAAAATAGACTAGATAATCCTAGGGATAATCTGAGGGTAGAACAGACCGATGCCTCATTTCCAATCTGGTACCCTGGAAGAAAACAGTGTATTTTCTTTAAGGTCTTGAGAGGTTTTTCTTCTGCTTTGTTTTGGTTTTGGTTCATTTTGTAATCAACCTTATTAAGGTATCATTTACATACATAAAATGCAGACATTTTTAGTCAACGGTTCAGTGACTTTTAATTAATGTATACATTTGTATAACTACCACCCCCATAAAGATAGATAACAATTCTAAAACCCTAGAAAGTTTCCTCCCAGGCTTTTGCAAAAGTATCCCCATCTCCCACCCCAAGGCAACCACGGATCTGTTTTTTATCTTTAGAGACGACTTTTGCCCAGTTTAGAATTTCATGTAAGTTGAATAATACAGTAGGTGCCCTTCTGATCTGGCTTCACTTGCTCAGCATATGATTTTTGAGATTCATTCATGTTGGGATGTTTTAAACCAGGACTTTAGCCTGGGTGGCTGATGTTGTCTGAAGGCACCTATAGGTACAGCTGAGTCTCTGGCATTGTCACTGTCTGTTCTTGGCTCAGTATTTTCAACTTTATAAGAAGCACAAGGTTGAAGTAAGGAAGATCATTGTCAGTATAATGGATGTGAAGTGGGTTCTGTTATATAATATTCTCAGCATAAATTGATCTGCTTGGAATCATTGTGTTGATAATGGACAAGGATACTCCTCCTCCAAAAACCTTGATACTATAAAACTTCTAAAGGACGCTGTCCTAGGACTCTTTTAATTTTCATGTTTTGGGAAACATTTCTGGAGAATTCAAATGCTCGCAACCTGAAAGAAACAATTATTCACCTGAAAGCTGACTCTGCTAAAGTTGAGTTGTCTGACCTTTACATGCTGATAGAACCCAAATAGCCTTGCAAAACAATGCTCTCGTGTTGGATATAAGCATATAGATTGTTTAAGATGGACGTGTATATGCAGTAAAGTGAAAAAGCAAAGAATCTTTGAGTTTCCCTTGCTGGGGTTTTTTATTTTTTCATTTAAGTTTCTATAGCATATGCTAATAATTCAGGGAAACCTCAGGTTAGTTTTAGGTCCACTCTACATAAATGTTGAAGTACTCCATATCCACCATTTTTCTACCTTCCTTCTTTTCTTCCATCTTTCCTTTCTAACTCCTTATAATCCATTATACTTAATCCTGCATTTGCTGAGGTGGCAATTAGTGTAGGAAAATACTGTGAAATTTTGCTGTTCAGAATGCATGTTGACCAAATTCTATATTGAGAAAAGGTCTGAATTTACCCAGAGTAACCCTTTCTCAGCGTCTTTGAATAAAGGGCATAGAAACTGGGCTATATATAATATCCTGACAGGTATGTAGAACTCATAGCAATTGCCCTAAAGAGCTTACCTAGCGTAGATGCATATGAATGCATTTAATAATTGCTTTATTGGCAGCAGTGCCAACATACACAGTCTGTTTGGTTTTATATCATTCTCATTACCTGCTGTTTACCACTGTATACATTGCTAATGGTGTGGTTTCTATGGCTTGTGAATTTCACGGCCAAATAATATGTAATTTATTGCACACTTTAGTGTAGAAGATGGAGACTCCATAACTTTTCGTGTGCTCTTTGCCCCTTTAGAATGTATTACACTGAGATCAGGCAATGTAATAAATTATTTGAAATGTGCATGATAGCTAAACATCAATTAGGACTGATGGGCAATATTTCTGCTTCCAGCAACATAACAGTTTTTTAAAGACTAAGCCATTGAACGTGGAGTCACTGAACATGGGACTCAGTTCACTGGGATCCTTCTTAGAAAACTAAAGGAAAACTTGAATTGGATTTGTGTGGCTTATTCAAGTAGTAACTAATCACCTACATCTTGGTGAACTTAATTTGTCACAATTGTTTGGTATTTTATTAACTCTCTTCCCCTTCTTCCCCGACTCTCACGAGAACGGATCATGAGTATCTTAAAACATACTAAGTCGTCTTCCATCCCTGTTAATCTAACTACAAAAGCACACTTTCCTTATCCAATGTAACTTACTGTCTTTTAGAGTGGCTGGGGTTTTAATTCTCTACAAAATTAAAACCAGCAAAGAGAAACATTTTCAAGGAGCCACCACATTGTAGCGCTTTAGAAAGAAGACTTTAGAATTAAGGGCAACTATATCATTTTATAGCTAAAGCACCTGAGGCCTAAAGTAGGCAGGTAACCATCGAGGTCAGGGAAAGGGGTTGAAGATCAGGTTTCCAGAAAGAGTCTAGAGGGACTCAATCTGAGCAGGTCAAAAACTGAAAGGAGGCCACAAATGTTCTGGGAAGGCTGGCATCTGGCCTCAAGTGTGGGATTCAGACAGGGAGCGGACCCGGGGGGGAACTGAGCTTCTGCAGTAGGCAGAGAAGTCCACCTCCTCTCCGGAAATTACCACTGACATCAGGGAGTTGAGGGGAAAGAACAGAATTCCAGTCCACCTGAGAAAGCAGGCCAGTCTGATTAACTCAGAATTTAGGCTTATTTCAGATACTTCTTGAGAAAGAAGTTGGACAAGAGCAAGTCCCACGCAGCCTCTTTTAAATCCATGCCCAGTATTTTCTGGTGGAGCTGCTTAAACCCTCCAAGTGACTCCAGTATTTTAATTTCACTCTGTATTTAATTCCGACAGTTCTATGATTGATTATTTAATGGGCAAATAAGTAGGGTCACAAAAGAGTGTGAATGTATTTTACAGGATGAGGATGGGCGGAGTGGAGCAGTCTGGAATAGGACACCAATAAAAAGGGATCTTGGTAAAGAAGAACGTCTATTAGAAATGGAGAGGAATTCGCAAGGAAATTAGTGCCTGACACCATGCCCTTCTCTCTGCATGTTTAGAAGCTAGTTTCTAATTTTATTTTCGTAGGAGCTGTCCCTGTGATGAATTCTCTTTTACCTCCACACCATTTATCACATGGACATATTGTGAAGTTTGTGTGAGAGAAAGCAAGTATTAGAATGTGTCTTGCAAGGAGCTATAAACACTTCCTGGAACAATCTAGGGTAGAAGGAAAAGGAAAGGAAGGTGGAAACAAAGGAGAACGACAGCTAATGATGCTGGAGTCTCTCGCTGGGATTTGTGGTATCTCTTTTTGAAACTAAGTACAGAAAGTCAGAACTTGACTGATTGTTTCCTGATCACGGTTTGTTTTCAGTTCTGCTGTTTTCTTGCTCTCTCATCAGTTATTCCAGCCATTGCTATGTCATTTTCAGTTTCAGTAAGCATGCCTGTCTTGTTTCCATTTGCATTATTCATGCAAACGTTGATTGAACTGATGACCCCGAGTTATCAAGGAAACATTAGATACACCAGTAGATACATTTCTTAATTTTAGAAAAAAATTACCGAGTGAAGGTTAAAATAACTCCTCTTAAATTTGTCATTTTAAAAAAACTTCTCCTAACATACAATACCTCATTGCCTAACAATGCCAGATAAATGAAGAATTCCTATGTATTCATGAATGCAGGCTAGTCTGTATATTTTTTGGCAGGTATGACCGTTACCGAGGGTAACGGCCTGGTTTGCCGGCCAAGTCCTGTCTCCTAGATAGTTGTAGTTTCTGTTGTCTTTCAGTTGGTCCATTGGATATCAGAGGTGAATTTATAAAACTGTACTTCCCTTTACACTTAGTTTTTTGTTTTGTTTTGTTTTACTTGAAGTATAGTTGATTGACAATGTTGTGTTTCAGGTGTACAGCCAAGTGATTCCGATATATGTATTTCTTCTTCAGATCCTTTTCCATTATAGGTTATTACAAGGTATTGAATATAGTTGCCTGTGCTATACAGTAGGACCTCGTAGTCTATCTACTTTATATATAGTATACACTTACTTTGTGTGATCCACGCTGGTCAGACCACATGATTATTTTCACTTCTGATATAATTTTTTCAGGTCCAACCTCAAATCTTTGATAAGAACATATTTTTTAGCATGTGTGTGCTCTAAATCCAACAGTAGTTAGCAGAGATATGGTTTTGCACTAGGTATTCTTCGCTTTTTTGTTCTCGGCCAACCAACTGAAAATTAGCTTTTATTTTCTGGTTGGTTTGCTAGATGTTTATGACTATAATAAAAGTCTTACATTTTGTCTCATATCTTAAAACACAATCTGAATTAGCAATGGGTATTGTGCTATACATAGGCGCTGTGATATAAATATTGTATAAGTGAGATGTAATGCTTGGTGTACATAAGGGTTCAATAGTCCACCGTGAGAGTGCAGCCTTTTGAACAACCTCAGTGATAAGTGGGAACCACTTGTCCAAGACTTTTATTTAAGATGCAATACTCATTTCTATCCCCTTCAATACATTTTAAGTACCCCAAGCTAGAATAATGGGGCTAGAGGTGCAAGAAGAATATTATACCAAACAGGGGCAATATAAAAAAACATTACAATCAAATTTTTCTTATTAAAAATATAAGTCAAAAACCTAAATACACTATTATTCCACAGAGTTTTAAGGTATATTAAAAACATTGTGATAGGATGTTTCAAAAATTATGGTACAATCCCCTTCGGACACCCTCATTCCTGAGTCACCACTTCAGCAGGACTGGGCTTTGGCATACTCAACCCACATGATGAGACAATAGCAAAAGAGCTTGATGGCTCAGTTGCCGAGGACTAGCCCACTAGGTTCTGAAGACAAGTGGACCAGGTGCTCCCACTGTCCAAGCCAACCACCGAACCTGTGAGTGAGGCTGTCTCAGACCAGCTCTCACTCAGCTGATCCATCAGTTGACTAAAACTGCATGAAGGAGCCCAGATAAAACCAAAAGTAAAACACTACCCAGATGAATCCAGTCCCAAATGGCCAAGTAATTGCTATTTTAAGCCACTAAGTTTTTTGTTGTTTTTTTGTTTTTTATATCTTTATTGGAGTATAATTTCTTTACAATGGTTTGTTAGTTTCTGCTTTATAACAAAGTGAATCAGTTATACATATACATATGTTCCCATATCTCTTCCCTCTTGTGTCTCCCTCCCTCCCAACCTCCCTATCCCACCCCTCTAGGTGGTCACAAAGCACCAAGCTGATCTCCCTAAGCCACTCAGTTTTGAGGTGGTTTGTAATACAGCAAAAGCTAATCTATACTATAATACGATTTGGTCAAGTGGGTTTATCCTTGAGAATGCAAGGTTGGTTCAGTATCAGCCAATCAATTCATGTGATTCACTGTATTAGTTAAATAAAAGGAGAAAAATCATATCATCATTCTTTTTAGATAGAAGAGATAAAAAGCATCCCATGAGGTTCAAAATCTATTGGGTAGGGTAAATTTTATAAAACTACATCCAAATAATAACTATCTTTCCTTGATAAAGGCTATATACCAAAAATACATGGCACATGTATACACTAACAAAAATTATTATAGTACTAATTTTTTTAAAAAATTAGCATTTCCTTTAAGGAGAGAATTGAGATGAAGATTTCTAACATTACTGGTCTATTGGAGCCGACCTTTTTGGAGCTGTGTATTGAGAGAAATAGAAAGAGAGAAGGTTTAGAAGAATACAGATAAAAATGTCATATTTATAGATTGTTTTGATTATGTATTTCATTGGAAACACAGGAAAATCAATAAACTATTAAATCTAAGAAAAGAGCTCAACATAGGGGCTGGAAAAAAATTAATACACCAAAATCAATTGTGTTCCTCCATAGCATCAATATCTAGATACAATACAAGATGAATTTACCACAGTAACAAAACCTATAGAGAGTATGGGGTTTCACCTAATAAATTATGCAGAAAATCTTCATAATGAAAACTTTATTAGAGGACACATGAGTAAAAGAAATTTATATCACAGGTATGGATGAGATGACTTACTATAATAATATAAATGTCCTTATATTAATCTATAAAATTAAATGCAACTGTAATAAAAGGCCAAGCTCTTTTTTTTTTTTTTGAGGGACAGCATAAAAAAGTGATTCTAAAATGTATCTGGGGGACTTCCCTGGTGGCGCAGTGGTTGAGAATCCGCCTGCCAATGGAGGGAACATGGGTTCAATCCCTGGTCCAGGAAGATCCCACATGCCACGGAGCAACTAAGCTGGTGCACCACAACTGCTGAGCCTGCACTCTAGAGCCCACGAGCCACAACTACTGAAGCCCACGAGCCTGGAGCCTGTGCTCTGCAACAAGGGAAGACACTGCAATGACAAGCCTGTGCACCACAACAAAGAGTAGCCTCCTGCCCCACGGCTCGCTGCAACTAGACAAAGCTCACACGCAGCAATGAAGACCCAATGCAGGCAAAAAAAAAAAAAAAAAAAAGAAAAAAAAAAGAGCAGATTGCTCTATCTCCTATAAAAAAAAAAATAAAATAAAGTAAAATAAAATGTATCTGGAAGAATAAAGTTCTCCATACAGCTAAGGTAGTTTTGAAAAATAAGCTCAAAATGGAGAATGTGCCCTACACATTAAGATATATTGGGAAGTCATGATAGATAAGAACTGTGTGATGCCCTTGGAAGAAACAGCAAATAAGAAAACAAATCAAACAGGTGGCCTAGAAATAGAGCTATATACAGATAGAAAGTTGGCACATGAAAGAGATGGAATCATAGTCCAATGGAGGAAGTTGAATTACAGCTTTTGGGGAAACAGTCTCATTTTAAAAAGAGAGATGAGACTGGATCTTAACCTAGTGATATCACTTATATTGTACCCAGTCCTATATAGCTCACCTAATCTTCACAAAAAAATCCACAAGGCATAAACTATTATCCTCATTTTACAGGTGGAAAAACTGAAGTATGAGAGATAAAATGACTAGCCTAAGAAGTACATGGTGGAGCTGGAACTTAAACCCCACAGAAATCATTCTATTAACCATTATGTTATATAATTCCACCTAATGTACAAAACTAAAATACAATAGTTTTAATATTTAAATGTGAAAAATAAAATCTAGAGAGAATAAAAGAAATTGCAAGGTAATATATTTGTGATTTCAGGGTAAGAGATGAAATAGATCTTTGAAAAATAAAGAAGCATACATTGTATGAAGCAAAAGTGATGAGTTTAACTATATTAAAATTATAAATTTATTAATATAAAAAATCTGATTTAAAAAAATAGGCAGAAGAGCTGAATAGACATTTTTCCAAAGAAAACATACAGATGGCCAACAGGCACATGAAAAGATGCTCAACATCACTAGCCATCAGGGAAATGCAAATCAAAATAACAATGAGAGATCACCTCACACATGTCAGAATGGCTATCATAAAAAAGAACAAAACTAACAAGCCTTGCCGAGGATGTGGAGAAAAGGAAACCCTGGTACACTGTTGGTGGGAATGTTAACTGATGTAGCCACTAGAGGGGTGGGATAGGGAGGGTGGAAGGGAGACAGAAGAGGAAGAAAATATGGGGACGTATGTATATGTATAGCTGACTCACTTTGTTATAAAGCAGATACTAACACACCATTATAAAGCAACTATACTCCAATAAAGATGTTAATAAAAACAAAAACAAAACAGAACAACCATATAATCCAGTAATTCCACTCCTGGGTATATATCTGAAGAAAACAGAAACACTGATTTGAAAAGATGCATGCACCCACATCCAGTGTTTATAACAGCATTGTTTACAATAGCCAAGATATGGAAGCAACGTAAGTGTCCATCAACAGATGAATGAACAAAGAATACGTGCCATACGTACACAATGGAACACTGCTCAGCCATAAAAAATGATTAAATTGTGCCATTTACAACAACATAGATGGCCCTGGAGGGTATTATGCTTAGTGAAATAAGTCAGACAAAGACAAATACTGTAATGATATCACTTATAAATAGAATCTAAAAAATAAGACGAATGAATACAACAAAACAGAAAGAGATTCACAGATATAGAAAACAATTTAGTGGTTACCAGTGGGGAGAGGGAAGCGAGAGGGGCAAGATACAGACTGGGAATTAGGAAGTGCAGACAACTATGTATAAAATAAATGAGATACAAGGATATATTGTACGGCATGGGGAATATAGCCAATATTTTATAATAACTTTCAATGGAGCATAATCTATAAAAATATTGAATCACCATGTTGTACACCTGAAATTAACATAATATTGTAAATCAATTATACTTTAATAAAAAATTAGAATTTTATGTACAATAAAGGATACCAAAGTCAGACTGAAAAACAGTTGATGGGTAGAAGACATATACATTATCTAAAACCCAACAAAGGACTCAACATCTGAATACAAAAACTTCTACATCTCTAAAGACACACAATACTCAATAGAAAAATGAGCGAAGGTCATGATAGGCAATTCATAGAATGGAAAACATGAATAGCAAGAAAGTATATGAAGACCTAACTTTTCTAGAATCAGAGCAATGCAGAATTAAAACACCTTACTTCATATGAATCCACACATGCCAAATTTCCAGAAGTTAAAATGCAAATTATGCTGTGGAGCAACTACGCCTGCGCACCACAACTACTGAGCCTGCGCTCTAGAGCCTGGGAGCCACAGCTACTGAGCCCGCGTGCCTAGAGCCTGTGCTCCGCAACAAGAGAAGCCACTGCAATGAGAAGCCTGCGCACCGCAACGAAGAGTAGACCCCGCTCGCTGCAACTAGAGAGAGCCTGAGTGTAGCAACGAAGACCCAATGCAGCCAAAAATAAATTAATTAATTTTTAAAAATGCAGATTAACAGCGTGTGGTGACAAAGAATATGGCAAGAGAGAAATTCCAAGTATTGCTGGTGAGAGGAAAATGGTACAGCTATTCTGGGGAGGAATCTGTGAAATAAGGCATATATATGACTTCTACCTCAGCCATTCCACGGCTGCACTGTTAAACTCTGCACTGTTACTCAAGGGGACATGTGGAAAGAGTGTATTAATGCCTATGGTGGACATAAAGTGTTGAAAATAGCCTAAGTATGTATCACCAGGGTAATGGATAAGCAAAATATGGTATTAACATATGGTGGAATATTAGACAGTGGCCAGAAGCAATAATTTCTATGGAGCAACACAGACAAATTTTAAAACAAAAATTTTGTGTAGAAAAAATAAAAGAATAGGATGTGATTTTTAGTCGATACTACTTTTGCAAAAATTAGAAAATACAAAACAATTCGGTATTTCAAATATATACATATGTTTAAAATAACTATGAAAGGTGAGTTGGGAAATTACATATTAAATGGCCCAAATGGTGCTATATAGGGGAAAATAAAGGAAATAAATCTGGCAGAGGAACGTCGGGGCCAAAACCAATCTTAAAAGTATTAGAAAATAGAGTGACCATACACACTGATGATAGAGTGACATGAACTGAGGCATATGGTCCCTTTTGAGTAAATGCCTTAAATACAAACTAAAAAAATAATGTCATAAGATTTACAAGCACTATAAAAATATTTAGCATTATTGCAGTAGATAGTAGAAATATATAACCTTTCAACTTAAATAAAAACAAGACTGATGAAATATCATCTTTGTTCCCATGTCATCCATGCTAAGGAAGAAATAATAAATCAGCTTTTAAGACAGAATTTTTTACATGAGAGATAAAAAAACAAACAAAAAGAAACCCTAACTGTTTATCCCATGAAGGGAGAAAAAAACAATTTGAAAAGTCAGAGTAGAACTCTCTGAGGACAATATTTAACATCAATTTTTGTAAAACAGAATTTTAAGAAGCTGGTTTTGAATTGTTTATAGAGTTTCTAATTAGCATGCTGAGGAAATACAGGGTCCATCTAAATCCAGAAGCAAATAAAAAGTTCTGACTCTTACAATTCTAGGCTCTAGGGTAGGTGCGTGCTGGTGTGCTGGTGTGTATGTGTGTGTGTGTGCACATTTGCTGTGTGTTTTCAATAAACTCAAGAGTACATAAGGGTGTATGTTATTACATTGTAACAATTCTTGAGCAAGTCTATCTGAAGGTCAGTAGCAAACAAGTAGATGCCGCTTGGGTGGCCCCCCAAACTCTCAGGTAATGCGCAGATCTGGCTTGGCAATCATGTTCTGCTTTTAGACATAATGCATTTTTATGTTCTTGTTAGCACTGAAAGACTAACTTGAATATTCTGCAACTGATGAAATGGACAACAGAGCAGTAACCTAGAGTTTACAAGTATTGGGGGCAGTAAAACTTTAGTTCTAGTTTTAACTTGGATTTTAGTCCTAATTTAACTTGGATTTTCTACAACGCATTTTTTTTCTATAAACTGGAGGTATATACCACCATAATCCTAAAAAACCTGTGACTTTGGGCTTCAGGGGTCTAAGCCTTCTCTCTAAGTGACTGAAAGGTACAACTGGATATTAGACCTGTCTAAAAATTGTCCTTTTCTATCCTCATATACAAGGGTTCAGCTTGATTTTTGGATAGCTGTCATTAAAAAAAAAAAAAAAAAGTGCAAAGAGCTAATGCCTTTTGCTACAAGACAAAACCATTTCTCCTGGACATGCAGTAATAGGAGGCAATGCCATGTGTTGGAAGCATGCACATATTTTATGATAGATATTAATCTGGAGGTTAACAGCTAGGTGCTCTGGTTGAAGTAGTTTATTTCAAACATACATATAATGTTAACCCACTTTGTAACAAAGCCTTCAACATTTCATATGCAAATTCGTTTTTCTTTCTAGTTTAAGCCCAAGGAAATCCCTGTAAGTCTTGTCTCCAAAGAGTAAATATAAAGAATTCATAAGATTAAAGAGTTCTTATCAATTGTATAAAAAACTAGAAATGTACTAACTAGACAAAAATGTAGACGTCTAAGAGAACGTCCAACAAATAGAAAAGTAGAGGACTGCACTGAGATTGCAATCCTGAGAAAAATACATTATTTCTAAATGAAAAAGTAAAAGGAGATAGTATAAATTAAAGCCAGAAGAAAAATTTAAAATCTACAAAAATATGAGTCAATACAAAGTTAAAAACCCATGAATTTTACTATATACCCAAAGCCTTCACAAAAGATCTCATGAATATCACAAATTAAAATACAACAAACAAAAGCCAGAAATATTGTTTTCCCCAAATTGTACTACTACCTGCTTATTGCTTCAGTGGTAAGAAGAAAAATTATCTTCAAATAGTTAAATTATATACCTACTTATATTTTAACTCTTAGGTGGATCTTGTTATATAATATATATGATCTTTAAAGAAAACTTGTTGATTGTTTATTTTGGCATCTCTTAGGAAATTCCTATTTAATTAGATAAATCTCCTTAGATAACTCTTAAATAAAAATAGATGCAAATACAGTATGTTTCATATCATTCATTTTAGACCTCTAAGAGTTGGAAAAGCTCAACCTGGAGAAGAAACTAGTTTTATTGAGGGAAGAAACTACTTTCCAGTTTAGGAGGGATTATCCCATTTCTGTAGAGGAAGCAATCAGGAAGATACAAAAAGAATGATCCTTGCCTAGTGCTAAGGCCAGAACTACTGTGAATATTGTACCAGATCTTGTAAAAACAGCCACTGTGCTGGCACTCACAGGCCCGGGTCATGGTGTGTTCAACAATAAAACTTTGTTCCAAAGGATGGAACTCCTTCGGGCCAAAAAGCTTTCACCTGCATTATTCCATTAACCTCACTGTTTTGTTATGGGTAATGTGTTTATTTTTTGAAATGACATTGAAATATAACCTTAAAAGAACACTTTAGGTCTCAACAAGATTCTCTTCTCTTTCAGCCAACACATTACCTTTTAGAAATCAACAGTCTACTTCTTTCTTTAAATCATCACATTTCAAAGCTGTAGCAGCTAATAAATGTTAATATGATTTTTCCAAAACTGCAATCTCCCTAAATTTCTATGCTGTCTTCTTTATCCTGTCTTTTCAAGGTAAAGGTATCTTTCCAGTTTCCTTAGCATTATCAGGATTATGGATTTTGTTCATTGTTAAAGTTTGTTATTTATGGACATAAGTTAATGTAAATGCAAAAATATCTCGTATTATTCACAAGCTGGCTGACTTAAATCACTCGCTCTTAAAACAACTTTACTGCTCTCCAATCTGTTCAAATGCACGGAAATATAAATTCAGGATGATGTGGCTTTTCTGCAATGCTTTCTTTTCAGGCTGCAGTCTACATGACAGCGTTATATTTTATCCTTGCTGCTGTTGTTGTTCAATCTATAAAATCTCTCTTGAAGACCCCCAAAACAGCTTGTAATTTACTTTTACTTTTGGTGACTCACTGTTTTCAAATTGCCATCTCTGACCATATCCCCCTTCCAGGGGAATTTATGCAGACTTTTTTGTTTTTTCTTCTACATACTGATTTACGCTAACCTGAACAATTTACCACTTCTACATCCATGTAGTAGCTCAAATAAAATGAGTTCCTGTGTTAATCCCACAGTAAACCTCGGTAATTCTCACATCACAGGAGTTGTAAACGTTTGTTAACAGAAAAAGAATGTTTTTCCCAAAATAGCTACATAACTCTTAAGACTACTCAAATTCCTAAATAATCCTTTTTACAAGACTCCCGCCAACTTTATTTTGATACATTAAACATGTGGAGCCTATTTTAAAAGGTATTTAACAGTGACTTCATCAAAACAGCTTCCTAGTTGTTCTCATAATGTCTTTTTTCTAAAGTGTTCAAACTGTTTTTAAGCCAACTTGAATAGTGATGAATGTGAGCCGCTATCAAAACGCATAAGCATTCTGCCAAACAGGATGGGCAAAAATGTTCTAGATCTGCTCAATCTGACATTAGAGGTCATGCAACTTGAAAAATGAAATAACTATTTCCAACACTCATTGAGCCCTTCATTTTAAAAATAACTTCAGGGCTATTTCCACACTCTACATTTAATAATACAATTTTTTAAAAAGGATGCTAGGCTCGGTGAAATCAGAAACTGATCTGCCACTTAAAGCTGGTGAGTCTATTCTTAATGGGCCTCTGGTAGATTTGGGATACTGACGGTAGCAGTTTCATTTAAGAACTTCACTAGTAAAAAGAATGACATCCGAAAAGGACTGCTGGGGAAGACAGGGAAGAGAAGACCGGAGTCTCCTGAGAAGAAAAAGAGAAACGATTTAAATAAAGTCGCTAAGGAGGAAGGAGGTGGTGAGACGCGTAGACAGAAGAGCGAGAAAGAAGATTTAACGAGGAAGTGAAATGGAGCGCAGAGGAAGGCAGAAGCTAATGAGGAAACAAATGGGAAAGGTAGTGTTTTCAAACAGGCATGCACCAGGAAGGGACGAGTTACGGCCTGGAGTAGCCCCAGTGCTTTCAGGTGAAAGAGATGCTCGCAGAGAACAGGGACAAGCAGTTTACTTCCAGGCTTTGGAGCAAACTAAAATTTCTTGCCCCGAGCCTCTCCCAGCCTCGGCCGAGCGCGGAGGCGGCGGCTGGGGAAGGGGGCCTAGCCAGGAGCCAGGCCCGGCGTCCCGCTCCTCTGGGCTCCGCGGCCGAGGGAAAGAGGCGAGGATTAAGCGGGGAGAGGTCCCGGCCGCAGCTCGGTGGCACCCCGAAAACGGTCCGGGGCTTCGCGAGCCGTTCCCCCTGCGGCGGGGCGCCCAGCGGCCTTGCCTGGGGCGAGGGAGGGAGGCGAGGTCTAGGGCGTCCGCTCGCGCCCGCCGCAGAACCCCTCTGCTGCACTCAGCCCAGGCTTCCAACGGAGGCGCGACCCTGGCTCAGCCGCCGCTTCCCCCTTGGGGTCTTGGCCACCGCCTCCGCCGCCTCCGGGGCTGTTTACACCGTTGGGCCCAGCACGCCGCCGCCGCCTTCTCTCCACCCTAGCGCCATTGCCGATTCGGCCGCCGCCACCTCCTCCGCCGCAGCCTCGTCTCTCTGGAGTATCTTCCAGCCACCGAACCCTGAGAAACAGAGACTCCAGCCGCGCCGGCAGGAAACTCCCCCGCAACTGCTAGGGGGACGAATTGGTCAGAACACCGGCGGCTTTTCCGCCATTGAGCAGCAGCCGCTCCGCTCCTTCTGCCTATGCAGACTCTTAACCCATAATTGCTTTACTCTTTACCTCTATTTCTGGGTTCTTAAATTAACTCTTACATCAGTGTTCTTCATTACTCAAATTATTTTTTCTTAGGAACTTTTCCTGGAAGTAAGTTCATGCTATTTTTGACAAGAAAACATTTGACTTCTGAAAGAATTCTTACGGAAATGGGTTTATATCCCAAATGCACCACCAAAAATCTTTGTGACCTTGCATAAACGTCCCTTACCATTTCAGGTGCTATCTTTGCTTGACTCCAAAGGGAACTGATTAAAACTATGAGCATCTAGCTGTTATGCACTTTTGTCTCAGTTTGGTCAATGAAACTCTCAAAAATCCATCAGATTTTCATTATTTTTATCATTAGCCTGTTTGTGTAAAATAAGTTACCATTTGTGGAGCCAGTGTTCTCCTTTATTCCGGCATCCAATCATTGTAAATATTTCTCATGGACACATTCTTAGAAGGCCTATGAATAACCTGGCCTCTTACTGATTCTCCCTTTTGGAGTCTTACTAGCCAGACTTCCCCAATAACTTTCAGAGAGAGTTTTCCCCCTTTCCGGGTCTTCTTTTTGACTTCTATACGCCATAGAACTTTCAAAAGTCATCACACCAATATTAATATTACCACATACCCTCCAAAAAGCTCCAAGCTGTTTATGCCTATTCATTAAGTTAATACTTTATCAAAACTTGTCCAATTGAGTAGTTTTAGCACAGATATTTTACACATTTTAGCACAGACATGCTCTGTTTAAGGCTGACAGATCCATTAGGAATTAACTTTCTGGTACATTTTCCCTCTGACATTTTCCTCACAACTGCGTTTCCTCATAACTGAGCCATCAGTTATCTCTTGCCTATAGAAAGGCAGATAAGAGAAAAGAAAGCTAAGTGAGAAAAGATATGTAAATAGACTAGCACAATATTGGACACATAATAAGTATTCAATAAATGATAGCAAGTATTCTTACCCTTATCCTCACATTAGTTTATATGTATTAAAAACTGATCACTGGACTCAACTCTTACTTCCATTTCTCATTAGATCCTCACAGAAACCTTGGAGGAAGCGAGGTTTTATCCCCATTTTACAGGTTGGGAGACTGCAGCCTAGAGGGCTTAAGTACCTTAACTGAAGTCATATAGTCAAGAAATAAGCCTGTATTTGTCACAATCACTTGCCCATGCTTTGACGTGACACCACCACCCATCATTTACCCAGCTTCACCAAGGTACTACTAATTTTTTTACTCTTATTCTCCTCTCTTTGCTTCATACTGCCATTGTCACCAACCCAGTCAAATTCACTTTTAATTTTCCAATGTTAGTGAAGGGAGTAGAAGGTGGAAATTGAGGTTAAAGGAGGAAACTTTAATGTTATTCAAGGATGACTTCATCTTAACTTCCAGCCTTCGTCTACCCATTCTCTGCTCCAGTCACACGCAGAGTATTTGCTATCTCTTCCGTAAGTCTTGACTTTTCTTATCTTTATGCCACTTTTCTTTTCTCCATTTGCAATGAATCTCCCTTTCCCTTGGTTCTTCACCATTTCTTTCTCCATACTCTCCATTAAGATTCAAATCTACCTTTAAAGCCCAACTCATATACCAGTTCTGTCCTGCAGTCTCCTGGATCTGCCAAGTCAGAACTAACCACTTGCTCCTCCGTGCTCCTGCAATGGCAATGATGTTAGAAGGGCGAGTGATTTTACAGCTCGCTCACCACCTACGGGAAATATGTCCTATTTGCCCTTCCACATCCTTTCTCCACCCAACTCTATATGGATGGCTTGCATGGCCTATCTTAGTAAGTGTCCTTGCTCTGGCTTCTGTTTGGCTCACCAATGAAGAGTACCAATAGAAGATTGTAGGGAACGAAGGAGGGGAGTGAAGTTAGGGTATTAATTCTTGCCAAATTGCTGGGAGTTGGCTGCATCCCCCAACTAACATATAGTGCTTCTCTGTGGGGGCGTCACAGCATCTTTGGGGAGGACTCTCTCTCCAGCAAGGCTTCCTTTCTCTTTCATCTCCTATAAAGTAGCCACACTTTTACTGAACCCAGGGCACTACACTATCTCTTGATTCTCTACATTGGGCTCAATTTATCCTTATTGATGTACCCCTGATTTCCTGCTGAGACCCTGTCTGATGAACTTTGTAATATGCTCTTCTAAGCTGTTAATTTTACAAACCACATTATTACACTTATTAGAAGAATGTCTTCAGGATGTGTCAGTAAGCTCTGATTGATGGTAATGGTAAACAGCTAGAATTTATGGAACATAAAGTATGCTTTGGTTACTCTCTTGAGTACACTGTGTGCATTATTCTAATTAATTAAAATCACTATTAGCTAAGCAAGGCACACAGATGCTAAGAGGTTCCCAGAAGTAACTTGCTCATGGTCACTCCAGTGTCTCAGTAGTGTTTAGGACTCAGATCTGTCCAAAGCCTAAACCTTAAGTTCTAGGTCTAAGCAGTGGCTCTCAAACTTGAGTATGCATCAGCATCACCAAGAGAGCTTGCTGAAACAGGTAGTGGGCCCCACCCCCAGAGTGTCTGAGTCTGTAGGTCTGGAGCAGGGCCCAAGACTTTCATTTCTAAAAATTCCTACGTGCAGCTGATGTGCTGGTCTGGATACCAGACTTTGAGAACCACTAGTCCAGGCATTTTAGGTCCAGAATTTCAGGTGTTAGAATAATTTTCTGGTGATAAATGTCCAAAAAAAAAAACAGCACTGCATTTTTCTGTTTGTAAGGAGGTAATAAATTCAATCTTAAAGAGTCAATAGTGGAACTAAGTATTTAAGAAAGAAGAGTTATTCTCCAGGAAGATGGGAGGAGATGGACATTCTAAGGACAGGAATGCCCTTTCAGGAAACTTGCAAAGGGAACAGAAAAATAACATAGTAAGATTCTGCTATCCAGTGTTCACAGAACATGAGTGGGATACTCTTGACTGTAAAATGGGAAGCCAACTTTTGCTCACCATATACATACCTTATTCAGTACAAATGTTTATTAAGAATCTCCAAAAGCTAGACAGTAGGCATCAGGGCTACACTGATAGAGCAGATAAAGTGCCTGGCCTCAGGGAGCTTGTGCTTCAGATGATGTACATCAGCTAGATAGACTGAATGATGGATACTATATTGGGTTCACACTTCATCTCAAGAAAAAAATATATCCATAGACGTGATCCAGGAGTCAAATGGCAAAAGACCTAGCCTCAAAGTGAGTGTTAATTTCATTAAATGGTAGGCAAAAATTATTTTATATGCTGAGATAGGCTCTGCTTAAAAGACACAATATTCCTCCAAACGTATTATACAAGCCAGCTTATAAACCTGTGACTTTTTCTAGGAGAAATGTTGCCTTCTTTCCCAAGAAGGGAGCAGTAGGGGTCGGGGTGGAAATAGTTTCATCATCAGAGGCACAGTCTCACTACTACTGCTCAGCTCCAATTCGCAACCTTCTGAATGGTTTCCAGACGAAATAATTTAGCAAAGTGATGAAGAAAAAATGGCCCATTAATCTTACGATGCGTGTTATAACTTAACTCTGGGTTTAGCATAGGAAAAACATTATTTGCATTGATTATAAATATGCTTTATGGCTGCATATATTATTCACTCTGAACATTCTAAAATTATTAGCTGGGTTGACATGATGAACTGCACAAGAGTACTTCTAGATGGCATCTCAATGTCATCTGTTACTCACATCATATAAGTCTAGGAATCAATATGTATTTTACTCAATATGAGATCTTATTCCAAACACCAAAATATGCCTGTTTTTATTCGATGGTTATCATCTTGAAACTACCAGCTAAACATCATTTAGAAAATTCAAAGCAAGTAAATTACTGTATCAACTGTCCAACTATGATTATGACTTTCCTCCACTTACAGCTGAACCTAATATAATGATCTGGTCAGTCTGACTAGGAGGATTTATTCATTAATTTACTCAAATGTTCTGAGGTATATTTTGAAGGACTTAAATTATGGTCTGCTTTGTAGGATCCAACAGTAAGGGTGCAGGTTTATCTCCTACAAGTTCTGTGACCTTGCCCAAGTGACTTAGCATCTCTGAGCCTCACTTTCCTAATCTGTAAAATGGAAACAATAATAGAACCCAAGTTGTAAAGCTGAAGGAAAAAAAGTAATATGGTAATGTATTTTGGCACAAAAGAGCAGTTATGCCGATGGTCATTATTTGTGAATACTGTTGCTAAGATTATTGAAAACCTCTTGTGTGTTAGGTGCTGTTCAAGGACTAGAATTTTAAGACTGTTCTTCACCTTTATCCCAGTTTTACCTGCAAAGTTCTGCCATGCACTGGAAAAACATACTGGTATTTCTAGGGAAGGGGACCACTCAGGTGACATTTTTGTTTCACCAGGTATATTAAGTATACAAAAGTTATAGTGTATCTTTTAAGTCCTTTGGACGTCTAGTTACCTTTCACTAGAATGATTCTAGTAGATCCTGATAGATACCTGAGACAAGGTCAGGTCAGTGATGTTGGTACCTTTTCTGGCTTAAGAGCATAGGGCAGAAACACAGGAAGAGAGGTCTTCCTTTTCCACTCCTGTTACTAAGAACCCTCTCGAATAATGACAATCTGAAACAGATCACTACATTGTTGCATGTTGTAGAATCAAAGCAGTGTACAAAGCAAAGAGCACGGGCCTCCATTATACTTGCATTTCACTTGAGATTCACTTTTCTAGACCGTGGAGAAAGCAGATGTTCCAACACTTTCCAGGTACTGGAATATTACAATCTGGCAATCTCCACCACTGCATGTTTGATCACACCATTCCCTGCAAATGGAATGCTGTTCCATCAAGGTCAGATTGACCAGTGCAAATACCTGATTTTATCGTACGGTCAGAACCAAATTAACTTACTGAAATTCTGCCCAGCTCAGGGTCTACCTTCTCTGTGAAACCTCCTGTGAGATCCCAAGTTACAAACAACTCTATCTTCTTCAGAAGACACTGTATACTATATAAATAGTAATTTACATATAAATATATGTATATGTGTGTGTATTTCTTTGTTACATTAAGTTACAGCTCCTGTGGTTTCTCTTCTTAACTAAACTGGACCCCCTTATCATCACAGTGGCCATGTACATCATTGTATCCTCCAAAAAATCCAGATAATAATATCATGGACTCAGTATATAGTTGTTTAACAGAAAACAATTAACTAACCACTGCAGAATACTAGTGTCTCTCAAGGTGTGTTCAGTGGATCATAAATCCTATGAGACAGTCCATGAAGGAAAAGATTTCAAATAAATTTGGGATCTGTTGTCCACTACATCTCCTTATCAGAGACTCATAATTCACAAGACTCGTGAAAAGCTCTGTAGCAAAGAAACTGTTGACTTAGTTTGACCCAGTATTTCTCTTACAAGAGTATCAGTTCTGGAGGTCAAGGACATTTTCCACCTCTAATGCAACATCTCTACTGCCTAGTAGAGTGCCTGGCACTTAGTAGACACCTAATAAATATTTGAATAAGTTTCAACATACATTCCCCTTTTAAGCTATAGAAGAAAAACATAGTATATAGTATATTTTGATTTACTTGGGGAGAATAATAATATGAATAGATAAATTTACACAAATCATTTTAAAGTATATATATTTGATAATACTTTTTTCCACAAATCTACACAATGGCACATTTAGTGGTGACAGTAAACGAACTACATTTGCTTCGGAAAACTTGCTAAGAAGGATGGCTACTAAAAACTACAACTTGAACCCAAAACAATTGATTTAGTTCATTGGTCCCCACTCCTTAGCAGTTTTAATATAGAAGAAAATAGACGCATATATTTCTTTTCTGCCATAATATGACATCATATAAGGAATGCTATTTTATTAGCTAGAAATAAGATTTGCTTTTGTTATTTTAGTACATTTGATCACATAAGAATAATTCTAGATTTTTTCCCCTCCTGTGACTCTCAGCGCATCCCCATCTAAAATAGACTTTGGAGATTTAGATCAAATGTCATATCAATTGTCCTAGACTGCTTACTATGTGCTTTCACTATAGATTTTAACGTCAATAGAGAAAGGAGAAGGAAAAGTCAGAGGGAAATGAAACAGGTGTATGCAACACCCCTCTCTACTACCGACATTTCTCAGAATTCTGGGGGAAGTTGCATCTATAAGTGGAAAGTTTTTCACCATGGAACTCACGGTGGTTGAACTTCTCATGAAGAATTTTTTTTTTCACTACTGAAGAAAAATATGTTTGATTTTACCATAACTGAAAAGTTATCCCGTTTCTACTTCTGAGGTTTGCCCTCAAGACTACTGTTTACCTAATGGAAGGGACTCCTATGCATGGAGGAAAAAGTGCACCATTTGAAGGAAAAGCTAAAGGAGTGATATATTCAGGTAGCTCCTCATTCCACCAATGAAAACATACACATAGATTTTCCACTTTACACCTCATTTTCCACCTTATTTTCATGATTTTGAAATGAATATGTAGGGTCTGATGAGTTTGTCAATAGTCTATAATTATTAGTGTTATTAAAATAGAATACAAATGATAAGCCATATGTAAAAATGCTGTGTGAATAAACTGCTATACCCCAAATAATACAAATGAGTGAATGGCAGTAAATGCTAAGAGGGATTAACAACATAAAGGATATTAAAAACATGCTGACCGTATTTCATATTTTTGTGTCTTTTTCTCTCTCACTCTTTTTTTTTTTTCTTTTTTTTGGTACGCGGGCCTCTCACTGTTGTGGCCTCTTCCGTTGCGGAGCACAGGCTCCGGACGCGCAGGCTCAGCGGCCATGGCTCACGGGCCCAGCCGCTCCGTGGCACGTGGGATCTTCCCGGACCGGGGCACGAACCCGCGTCCCCTGCATCGGCAGGCAGAACACTCAACCACTGCGCCACCAGGGAAGCCCTTTTCTCTCACTCTTACTCAACTCCTAAATAACTAAGAGAATATGCTCACAAATGGTAAGCATGTTTTGGATGTTCGATGTGTGTTTGTGGGGAAGAACAAAAAAAAATCTGCCTCAATTAGGTCAAATATCATACAAGAGATGAATGAGAATAGAGATGGGATTGGGATTTATGTTAGTTACTCAATAGCTAACCAATCACAGATAGGACAGTGTAGTGCAATATGCAAATATACTTTTAAACAACTTCTCTTAAGTTATCTACTGTCTGTAAAGACAATCACACTCAACTGCTCTGCACTTAACCCCAGAGCTTCTGAGTTAGAATCTCTTAGAAATAGGTACACGTTTCATTGCTTTGGCAACATTTACATGGCTCTGCATCAGGCAATACAACAGCTAAGATCACACTCTGGGAATTCAGGAAAGGCTAGTGTCCAGTTCTGGTCGTTCTACCACCCAACTGTGATCTAGGGTAAATTCCTGATTATAAAAAAAAAACCAAAAAAAAAAACCCTGAAGATGCTGAAACAGTATTTCCTACATCATAGGGTCGTCATGGGGATAAAAGGTCATTAGGATAAAGTGCCTCTCACCCAGGAAACACTGATAAATGCTACTGATGCTACCATCATCATCATCATGACCGATCATGAACATATTGCCACATGGAAATTCAACATTCCCTGGGCCATTCACAACTCTCCTTTAAAGGACTCATATTCTATGTGGGGTCCTAACACCTTCAAATAACAGAAAATACAAGTCTTTACGCCTTTTTTTCTGTAGCTAATTTTGGCATCTTTCACCTCTGTCCACTTAACTGTTGGTTTAGCACATTCTTGTCACACAAAGAAGCTACTTCCCAAAGAGAGGAGCAATGTGTCAAGTGACAAAGACATTGAGTGAAGTCTTTCACATCCTAGATTGCCCACGGTACAGCTCAGCTGGTCTCTGGGTTGGAAGGCCTGGGTCTACTTTGCTCGTCTGTTACAGGGGAAGGGACATGGTCCTTAGCATGTGCTCTGTGAAACAGAGGCAGCTGCGGGTAGAATTATAACACAAGCAGAACTGGCTTCAATTCTTCCTTCTTAGGTCTTTTTCTTCTTGTTCAGCTGTTCAAGGAACTTGCCTGCCCTCTGTCCCTGCCAGGACGATGTTACGTCTGCCTGGATAAGTAGGTCACCATTGTATATCAGGAAAGGTCTTATTTGTAATCATCAGGAACCAGATACGGCTAATTTGAGCAGAAAAGGAAACTTTTGGAAGTTTATGGTTAGGCCTCAGTAACTAGAAGCAGACAAAACAACCGAAAGCCAAGGCTATGCTATTGCAATTATAGGATCAGGCCAAAGTGATGTTATAAGTCCTAGCTGGCCTTGCTACCAAGCAGCAACAGGAAACAGGAGGTTGACCCAGCACTGCTGGCCTTGCTTCTTTACATCATTTATTTGTAATTCAAAATCCAAGAGAGGGGTGCAGTTGGCCAACCCGAGGTCGCCCAACTGTTTTCCATCTGTAAGGGAGACTGAGCATGTGAGTAAACAGTGTACCTGACATGTTCAGCTTGTAAAACGAGAGGAAGGCTCTGTTTCTCACCAAGACCCACAAAGTGGAAAATTCCCCAAAGAGAAAGGAATTTCAGATCAGATGCTTGAAAAGTTAAAAACAACAACAACAACAAACAAATGCAGATGTGGAATTAAAGACATGGAGTCATTAAGAACCTATATGTGGAGTGATTCAGACCTGAGTTCACATCTGGAGCAAGCTACTCAATCTTGCTGAGCTTCAATTTTCTCTAAAGGAAACAACGTGGAAGATGATATCCACATGTAACTTATGGTACACATGAAGGAGGGTAGTACAGTATATGATGCCTGGCACATCCTATGCATTTGCTAAAACTACTAGTAGTACTATTATTATTGTTACTTATTATACAATTTACTGTAGACATTAACAGGGAGAGTATTAATAAATGTTAATACAGTGCTAAGTGTCACATTTATGATCTCAGCTAAATATTTGTTGATTCAACAAACATTCCACATATCAGAAAGTAACCTTTTAGTATATATATATATATATTTTTTTTTACAGAAGAAAAGAAACCCTGAGGCTTAGAAAGTGTAAACAATGTACCAAAAGTCACTCATTTAAGAGGTAATGGAATATTATTCAGCCTTAAAAAAATGAAGGAGAGCCTTTCATTTGTGACAATATAGATGAAACAGGAGTGCATTATGCTGATGAAATAAGCCAGACAGGATAAATACGAATGATATCATTTATATATGGAATCTAAAAAGAAAAAAAGCCACACTCATAGAAACAGAGAGTAGAAAACTGGTTGCCAGGGGCTGGGGTGTGAGTGGGGAAAAGAGGGGAAGACTGGTAAAAGGGTACAAACTTTCAGCTGCAGGATGAATAAGGTCTGAGGATCTACTGTATAACATAGTTACTACAGTCAATAATACTGTATTGTATAACTAACATTTTCTGAGAGAATAGAACTTAAGTGTTCTCACCAAAAAAAGAAAAAAAGGAAAAAGGTGTCATGAGCTGTTAGATGTATTAATTAACGTGATGGGAAGGATCCTTTTGCAACGCATATGTATATCAAATCATCATGATATACTCTTTCACTATCTTACAATTTTGTCAATTATACCTCAATAAAACAGGAAAAAAAGAGGTAATAAAGATGAGATTCCAATCCAGGATTATCTAGCTCAAAAAACTACACTCTTAACCATTACAATATAGTATCCATCCATATGTTGTAACTGTAAAATGCTTAACACAAAGGAAACGTTAACTAAATGGTAGCTATTCTAACTCTAATGCTTACTAGATATTAGTTATGTGGTATGCTTTACTTCTAACTACAAGGGTATAAGGTGCAAAGTCTTGCTACAGAACATAAAAGCCCCTGTGGTACCCTGTAGGATCTCTCGTCTCTCAACCCAGAGTCTCCTCAAATTGGAGGTCTTTACCCCATTTATAATGTGGGAATAATGCCTTTCCCACATTTGCACTGGGCATGAAAATCCATACTTCCAGGTGTATACGGAACCTCCACTTAGCTCCTCGTCACCTTGGAATCACCAGACCAAAGATCATTTATTCCATTAATATAAATGATGTAGGGATAGAAGTAGAGAATATACAGAGAGTGTTGGAGGAATCCAAACAACAAGTCCTCCACTCTCAAAACAAATTTTAGAGTTCCAAAAGTAAAGAGCAATGTTTGGAAATAAAACTAAAAATGAAACTAACATCTACAATTAGCCAAGTATTTATTATGGGCCAGGCTACTTACTAGGCACTTGATAAACATTACAGCTCATCTTCCTGCAGTCCTTCAAAGCATATAATATTGTTTCTATTTCATAGAGAAGAAAATTGTATCTAAGCAGGTTAGTGATTAGCCCAAGACCACAGGGCTAGGCTGTAAGAAAAGAAGGCCAAGTTTCAGTGGTCAAAATGGTGATGGATGGTATAACTAGAAGATTATGGCTAATCAAATAAAAATATTCAAAACGGTCCTAATGTATTATTAGGATTTCTTTAGAATAACTTGGGTGCCTTAGTGAATACAGTAGTGGTAGGCACTACAGTCTCTTTAATTTGCTAATCATACAAATCTACTTTAATATTCTTGGTGACAAGGAGCTAACTACTGATAAGACAGCTTCTTCAGTTTGGGGGCTACTCCAGGGTGAAATGCCGGAACGTCTTACTGCCTGCAATGTTACCTAGTTCTACCAGGGGGAATAAAGCAGAACAAGTAGCCACTGTTCTTGACAAATGGATACAGTTTCAGTTTTTCAAACTATGAGTGTCAGATTCATTCATTGTATCAGATAGATCTGTCAAATGGCTTTGCCCATTTACTAATGGATGGCACACTGCAGACACAGGTTGGGTCAAAGGACTCAATGTCACCTCATTGATACTGTCATCAATATAATTTGTATTGGCATTTTGTCTCACCCTGACTTTAAGGACTATGTGAGGAGATCCAAGTCTCCAGACCATGGACTGATCACCTCTGCTTGACACAGTATTCTCTGCTCATTTCCAGAGGGGACCAAGGATGAGCTCTTGTACTTCTGAGTCTATTCACCCTACCTGGCAACACATACTAGCTGGGCTGATTGGATCAAGCAGGAGCCCCAGAGTTTAAATTTCCAGCTGCATTGGAGGAAACAGAGGCTATGCCCCAATCCCATAACCCCTCACTTCTTACTTCTAACCCCTCACTTCTTACTGCTAGCCTATCCTAGGCTGTTCTTGCTGATAGGAGTACTTCATGCTAAAAATTAATTTTGCTTACCTGATGGCAGTCACACAACCTCAAATGCCATTTTTATAAATAAGGCAACCACCAATGGAGTGTGATTTAGGGTTTTTTCTTCTGTAGACCCTGCCTATCCTATAAAATCTCCCATTACTGCATCATGGAGACTATAATCCCTTTCCGAGGGAATAGATTCTTTCCAACCATAAGATGAAATAAGAACTTTCATTTCCATACTGCCCAAAAGGAAATACATTGATTACAAAATGCAGGAGAATGACTGATTTTCCACATTTGTTGTGTTCATTAAAGGGTTTTTGAATAGACTTGACAGTATTAAAGAAGTTCAACACACACAAAATAAAAATTAATAAATGAAGAGAAAAAAATTGCATTTACAACAAACAAAATAAACACATTGATATATAAAAGGTTGTTATAAACGATAAAAAATGGATGTCATAAAGTCACAAACTAAAAAGTATTAACAGCCAATAAAGATATGAAAATATGTTCAACCTTGCTATTATTAATCAAAGAAATACAAATAAAATAATTCAGGTGTCATATTTTACTGACTAGAATGACAAAGTTTTAAAAAACTTGATAATACTGGTATTGATATTGATAATACTGGTACTGATGAGTGTGTGTAAGAAACCACATTGGATGTTAAATTCTTGATAGAAATAAAAAGCACGGTAACCTTTCTGGAAGACAATATGTCAGTATGTACCAGAACTGACAACCAGCCATTCAAGTTCTAGAAGTCCCTTCTAAGGAAATAAACAAATGCTCAAAGACATATGAACAAGGATGCTTGTCTCATTGTTTAGCAAAGCAAAACAGGAATAATCTAAATGTTGAACAGTAGGGACTGGTTAAATAAATAATAGAATGCTGTTCAACCATTAAAAATGATGCTGCAGATTTTTATTAGGTGATGAGTAATCATACTTATATTACTAAATAAAAATGTTATAGGACTGTTTTGTAGTTTGATATAATAATTAAAGGTATTTTATACTTGCATTGTATTTATATGCACCCCGTCACAAAAAAGTTTCAAAAGATACCCTCAAAAATGTTACAGAGATGATTTATCAGAAATGGGATTTTGAGTTATTTTTCCTTTTTTCTTTAAATCCTTTCAATTTTGGAGTTTCTGCAATGAGCCTGTATTATTTTTACAATTAAAAATATTTAAATTTACAACAAAAGGATCTAAATTCCTCCAGTTTTCCATTTATTTTCCACCTTGGCTCAGGGTATTTGTGTAAAAAAGAAAAAAAATCAGCTTATTTTCTCTTTTGTATCAATCTAAATTTACTTTTCATAAGTTAACTATTTTAGTCTGGCAAAAGTTTCACACAGGAAAATTGTTAAGGTCTGAGTATTCTATTACCTTTAAAAGCACTGGAAACTTTGAAATTATTTCTTTCAGAATTTTCATATAATACTGAAAGGCGGGGGGGAGGTAGCAAAATGAAGGCAAATAGATAGTAGTAGTCAACTTCAATTAAGAAAAAGCAACAAGAGGCAGTTTGTACTCTTTTGATACGGCAGAAGCCCCATGTGTCTACTCATGCTAAAAAATGTATATATACACACACACATATATATGTTTGTGTGTATTATATGTATATGTGACACACACACATAATTAATCCACAGCCTTAGGCTAATCACTCATTGTGGCAGAAACAACGAGCTGTTGACTACACTTTAATTAGCTCCTCCAGCCTGTAGAGGCATCACTAGGACCAAGATAGGAACAACATTCTCCATCTCCGCTTGCATCTGGGTATGGTTCTATCCCAAAGAATGTGACCAGAGGTGACCTGAAGAGTTTATGTCTGAAGGATAACGAGTTGATAATTGTAGCTTGCAGCTTCCTCTCTCCTTTCCTTTTTAGGACAAACGTAGAGCCAGTTGATGAAGGTGGTGGGTCCCTGAATAACTGAGCAGAAAACTGACCCTCAGACCACCAAAGTCCATACTACACTCCTGAGTGAGTGAGAAATGAACTGTCCATGTGTTGCTCCACTGAGGTTTAAGGTATATTATTTAGTGTTTAACTAACGCATTTTTTCTTTAAACCTCAGTTGCCTTCTCTGTAAAATAAAGTCTTTGAAAAGGATCCACTGTAAGTTTTTTCCCTTGCTTATGTTTTTATCTTAGTTTTTAATTCTCAGAAACATTGCACGCATTTTACCTTTTAAGTTAGTAAGTCTACTTTTTTCCCCACAAAGACGGGTTCTTCAAGTTATGGAGAAGTCATAGCAGACTGTTGCTTCAGTTTAAGATACGCATTCACATATGAGATGAGAAGGGTGAGGACCCAGAGAAACGCATTTGACAGAGGGGAGTGAGAGCATACTGAAGAATGTTTAGTAATAAAGAATTCAGATGGGAGAAACGGATGGGTTACATCTAACAGATTTGCTCAAAGGAATTCTGGAAAGGCAAATATGTGAAAATGTATAGCAAAGACATGAAATGCCTTTTGGTCCCTAAATGGATTTCATTTCAAAGACGTGCATATTGCAAATACATGTGCCGTAACACTTCTCTGTCCACTTCTAGAATTTTCTAAAGCCTGACAGAACATCTGCAGAGAGAGGATGTCATTCCAAGATAATCGACTGCAAGTTACTAAATTAAGTTAAAAATGTCCTTAACCTTGAACAGTTTTTAAAGAGATTTTAGAAGAAAGGAGCCCTCCAGGGGGTTGTATAACTATATAATTGTACCCTTTCTAAAAGGCTATTTACAGATACATAATGTTTCCCCTCCATTCTTTAAAGTAAAATATAGGATTAAAAAAATAGTTTGGGGATAATATTTGTTTGGGACAGCAGGCACTGCTAATCAGTACCACTCTCTCCTTATTCCTTACTATCAGAGCCCTGGTTTAGGAGACCCCATTATCCTTAAGGCTAAGGTGGCCAGTTTAAAATCCGAGCTGATGAGATCTAAGTGCAAGTCCGCTGACCATCTGTGGTAAAAAATTTGCTCTCTGAGTTAGACATTGCCTTTTTTTTCTTACTTAATTTCTTTTTTTTTTTCCTTTTCTTTCTTCCTGCCCAAATTGTTGGAACACTATTGGAGATTCTGGGGTCACTTTGAAGCTATGTGGACGTGCTAGAGATGTGGAAGCTGGAAGAGCGAAGCAACCCAGTCCCCTGGTGATGCCCTTCAGCAGCTGGACTAACGCTAGAGGGACTATCTCCAAACTTCCTGCTACCCGTGGAAAGTAAGGTAAATCACTCATTCACTTTCTGTTACCTACTAACTGATCCAGAACTCTAACCTCAGGGTTCTAGAACCCTTCTCAGTATCCCATAGTCATACTCACGTTCCGGACTCCTGATCATCAGACTTGCTTATAGCAGATGTATGGGGAGGGCTGGCTCTTCTGGAAGCCCTCATACTTCCTCCCCTACCCCCACCACACACAAATAATGATCTTTATGTCCCCTCATCCTTCTATCTACACTCAGAGGCCAGGGCCCCCAGGAAGGCTTCACTGACAACCCTTTACTCCTCTCTACATGCAGAAAGGGTAGAGGTGTGGGCTCTGGAATCAGACTTCCTAGACTTGAATTCTTAATCTGTTACTTACCAGTTTAGGACGTGGGCAAAGTGGTTACCTTCTCTGGACACCCCTGTAAAAGAGGAACACTAAGTAGCACCTATGTACCTTACTGAAAGGATTAAATGAGCAAATGCAGGTAAAGTTCTTATAATTTTTTCTTGGGTCAATCAATTCTAGCTGCTATTGTTACCTTTGGCTAATTTAGGGCAGAGTCCCTTTGCCCTCCTTTGGTTCTCTGGGCCCATCTCATTCACAACACACAGAACCGCATACTGCATTCACAACACACACAACCGCATACTGCAGAGTTTTGAAAGGTGGTTCTCAAAATGTGGTCCCTGGGCCAGCAGTATCAGCCACACCTGGGAACTGGTTAGAACTCTGGCACTGGAGCCCAGCAATCTGTGTTTTAACAATATTCTCAGGCAAATCTGATGCACACTAAAGGTTGACGACAACTGAGAACATCTGTCTCAGACTCTCCTGGAGGCATTCACCAAAAATAGAGTTACAGGACCTTACACCTGACCAGCTGGAGAAGGGGTCTAGTAATTGCCCTGGGTATCATGCTTGTCATGATTTTTCAGCACATAAATGTTTGAGAATCACTGCCATTTTGAATGTGTGTTTCACTTGTCTGTTTTTCCAGTGGACTTTACTTCCTTGCAAGGAAGGTTTGTGAAGATTTGTTGCTGTTGTTTACATTATTAGTTTTATTATGCTAATTCTAGAATCTCTGGTGCATAGTGCAATCTCAGGCAGGAAGTAGTGGCTCATTAAAACAGGTATCCCAAAAGTCTTAGTAGAACTTCAAGATTAATTCCTTCAGGAAGAGGTAAAATTGTCATTAGATGCAGATGATATGATACTATATAGAGAAAACCCTAAAGACTCTACATGAAAACTACTACAACTGATAAACGAATTCAGCACGGTAGCAGAATACAAGATTAACATACAGAAATTGGTTGCATTTCTTTATACCAACAATGAAATATCGGAAAGGGAATGTAAAAAAACAATGCCTTTTAAAATCACAACCCCAAAAATAAAATACTTAGGAATAAACCTCACCAAGAAGGCAAAAGACTTATATGCTGAGAACTGTAAGACATTAATAAAGGAAAGTGAAGATGATTCAAAGTAATGGAAAGACATCTCATGTTCTTGGGTTAGAGTAATTAATATTGTTAAAATGCTCATACTACCCAAAGCAATCTACAGATTTAATGCGATCCCTATCAAATTATCCATGACATTTTTCACGCAATTAGAATAAATAATCCTAAAATTCATACAGAACCATAAAAGACCCAGAATCGCCAAAGCAATCCTGAAGAAAAAGAACAACGTTGGAGGCATAGCCAGCCCAGACTCAGACAGTACTCCAAAGTCACAGTAATCAAAAGAGCGTGGTAGTGGCACAAAAACAGACATATGGATCAATGGAACAGAATACAGAGCCCAGAAATAAACCCACACACCTCAGTTAATCTTTGACAATTAATCTTTGACAAAGGAGGCAAGAATATATAATGGGAAAGAGACAGTCTCTTCCGCAAGTGGTGTTGGTAAAGTTGGACAGCCTTATATAAACCAGTGAAGTTAGAACACATCCTTTCACCATACACGAAAATAAACTCAAAATGTCTTAAAGACTTAAACATAAGACATGACACCATAAAACTTCTAGAAGAGAACACAGGCAAAATATTCTCTGACATAAATCATACCAATGTTTTCTTAGGTCAGTCTCCCAAGACAATAGAAATAAAAACGAAAATAAACAAAGGGGACCGAATCAAACTTACAAGCTTTTGCACAGCAAAGGAAACCATAAACAAAATGAAAAGACAACCTACAGAATGGGAGAAAATATTTGCAAATGATGTGACCAGCAAGGGCTTAATTTCCAAAATACACAAACAGCTCATACAACTTGATGACAATAAAAGCAAACAACCCAATCAAAAAAATAGGCAGAAGACTTAAAGAGACATTTCTCCAAAGAAGAAATACAGATGGCCAATAGGCACATGAAAAGATGCTCAACACTGCCAATTATTAAAGAAATGCAAATCAAAACTACCATGAGGTACCACCTCACACCAGTCAGAATGGCCATCATTAAAAAGTCTACAAATAACATATGCTGGAGAGGGTGTGGAGAAAAGGGAACCCTCCTACAACACTGTTGGTGGGAATGTAAGTTGGTGCCGCCACTGTGGAAAACAGTATGGAGGTTCCTCAGAAAACTAAAAATAGACCTACCATATGATCCAGCAATCCCACTCCTGGGCGTATATCCAGACCAAACTATAATTCAAAAAGACACATTCACCCTGATCTTCACAGCAGCAATATTCACAATAGCCAAGACATGGAAACAACCTAAATGTCCATCAACAGATGAATGGATAAAGACGATGTGGTACATATATACAATGAAATACTACTCAGCCATAAAAAAAAGAATGAAATAATGCCATTTGCAGCAGCAACATGGATGCAACTAGAGATTATCATACTAAACAAAGTATGTCAGAAAGAGAAAGACAAATACCATGATACCACTTATATGTGGAATCTAAAATATGACACAAATGAACCTATCTATGAAACAGAAACAGAATCAGAGACATAGAGAATAGACTGGTGGCTGCCAAGGGGGAAGCAGGTGGGAGAGGGATGAACTGGGAGTTTGGGATTAGCAGATGCAAACTGGTATATATAGATTGGCTAAACAACAAGGTCCTACTATATAGCACAGGGAACTATATTCAATATCCTGTGATAAACCATAATGGAAAAGAGTATGAAAAAGAATGTATATACATATGTATAACAGAGTCACTTTGCTGTACAGCAGTAATTAACACAACGCTGTAAACCAAGTATACTTCAATAAAAAATAAGTTAATTAAATTTTTAAAAAGATTAATTCCTTCAGAAGAACAAGTACTACACATTCACAAAAAAAGCACCCTTTGCAAGTTTAAATTTTTGAATTTCTTTGCCACTTCCTTAGTTTTGATCATCTTGGACAATATATTTTCAATACTGACTTTTAAAAAGAATTGTGTTTCAGTGTTTGCTATCCTTGGAGAGACAGAAACAGATAAGTACAACTAAATACTTGTTTTTCAAAAGTCTCAAAAGTATAAGGGAAATGAAAGTAATTATATCTTCAAATGATTTTGGGGTATGTTTCTAATTTCATACTTCTGATGCGATTCAAGATTAAAACTGCATTAAGACATTTGAGACATGCCGCATTGGTATTAAATGAATTTAATTTTGTGTAAAGTGGCAGAAATATTTTCTTCAGCAAACATACCTGCAGATATAAAATCACAACCATAAATATACAAAAAAGCAAGCTATTGAATGAAATCTGATTGGTTATTTCCCTGCAGTATGGATCTGCTAATAATTTAATTTACTACTTGCTAACAGAAGCCAAAATTTAAATATACATATATATATATGTGTGTGTGTATATATCTATCTCTTCAATTTTAAATCATTCATATATATGAACAAGTATACATACACATATATAACAATTGTTCATATGTATAAACAATTTAAATTAAAGAAAGTACATCTGGTGGCCTATTTTTTCCCCCCGATTTCTAAAGAACACCATATTCTATTCTCGGCAGTGGAATGTCAATCCACCTTAAGGGTTGTTCAGTGAGCATATCTGAGAAACCACTGGTTTAGCCAATGATGTACTTATTGAGGGAGGCCCTAGTGCCACTGTCAAGAGCTTATCCACAGGAGAGATAAGAAGGTACTTGTTTGGTTTGTGAAAAGAAGGAGTAGTGAGGAATGGCAGGTAGCTGCAGGCTGATGACACGTGATGTCCGTATATATGTAGAACCAACACACCCATAATTGCACCCATTTTCCATACCCAAATCCAAAGCCTTTATATCATTAATCCCAGGCAAAAACGGTAAGATTCATGTGTGTTACTATCCCACGGCTTCAAGATGCCTATAAACTCATTTGAGTATGTCTTAGTTTTATCAGTGGAGGACAAACCAGGCTTCTATCACCAAGCCCCATTCCATAACAGGCAAACCAGTCCAAGACTTCTCTGAGTGCTGCAGGAGAGTCTATGGAAGGGGCGCTCACTCCACTGTGATGCCTAAAATGCCTTTGCACAGAGCAAACATTCAATACATGCTGAGTGAATGAATGAGTGAACTGGCTCATTTCAGGGAAATTCCATTCAACAGGCTGGCATTCCTTCCTACCCATCTTAACTGTTAAGCTTGCCATCAGACAAAAATTTAATTATAAAACGTTAGAGCTGAGGAAATTTTAGAAACTATCTACTCTCCAGAGGTATACAACTTTCATTTCGTGGTAAAAATCACTAGGAGTGATTTAGGAGTCTATCAGACCTCAGTCCAAATTCCACATCTACCATATTTTGGTGAGCAAATAACTACTTCTGAGGCTCTGTTCCATATATGCATTATGGGATATCATAATAATACATACATTAATTGTATGACTATCAGGGGATGAAATGACACAATCCATTTACCATGGTCGGCTAAGTAATTTGCACCAAGTAAGCACTCAAGACATTAGCCAATATTAATAGCGGAGAGATGAAAACAAAACTCTGGGACTGATGCCTACCCTAGTGGCCTCAGTGGTCATAATGACTTTCTTCCATTCAGCCTGCTCTCTTCTCACTAAGACTAAGGAAGAGAAGATGAACAAATTAGGAATAACAATTTGAAAATGGTTTTATACTCCCTGAATGAATGGAATTATAATAAAATGATTCATGAGTTCTGCAGAAATATGATGAGACTTTAGATCTTTATGTTAGTTCTCTACAAAACCAATTTATGGCCCTAAGATGTACCTTCCCACCCAGCCCCATCCTTATCAGGATCAAATATCATTGTAAATGGAAAAGTCAACAACACATAATCAACAAGCTAAGTTACAAGCCAGTGAAGTCTCGGAGCTTTGATAGAGAAAATTCAGATTTATCATTATATGTAAAAATAAGATGGGGGGACCTTGAAGATGGCGGAAGAGTAAGACGCGGAGATCACCTTCCTCCCCACAGATACACCAGAAATACATCTACAGGTGGAACAACTCCTACAGAACACCTACTGAACGCTGGCAGAAGACCTCAGACCTCCCAAAAGGCAAGAAACTCCCCACGTACCTGGGTAGGGCAAAAGAAAAAAAAGAAAAAGCAGAGACAAAAGAATAGGGACGGCACCTGCACCAGTGGGAGGGAGCTGTGAAGGAGGAAAAGTTTCCACACACTAGGAAGCCCCTTCGCGGGCGGAGACTGCAGGGGGCGGAGGGGGGAGCTTCGGAGCCGCGGAGGAGTGCACAGCAACGGGTGCGGAGGGCAAAGCGGGGAGATTCCCGCACAGAGGATCGGTGCCGACCGGCACTCACCAGCCCGAGAGGCTTGTCTGCTCACCCGCCGGGGCGGGCGGGGCTGCGAGCTGAGGCCGGAGCGCAGGGAGAGGACTGGGGTTGGCGGCTTGAACACAGCCTGAAGGGGTTAGTGCACCACGGCTAGCTGGGAGGGAGTCCGGGGAAAAGTCTGTACCTGCCGAAGAGGCAAGAGACTTTTTCTTCCTTCTTTGTTTCCTGGTGCGTGAGGAGAGGGGTTTAAGAACGCTGCTTAAAGGAGCTCCAGAGACGGGCGCGAGCCGCGGCTAAAAGCGCGAACCCCAGAGACGGGCGCGAACCGCGGCTAAAAGCTCGGACCCCAGAGACGGGCGCGAGCCGCGGCTGAAAGCGCGGACCCCAGAGACGGGCGGGAGACGATAAGGCTGCTGCTGCCGCCACCGAGGGGCCTGTGTGCGACCACAGGTCACTCTCCACACCCCTCTTCCGCGGAGCCTGTGCAGCCCGCCACTGCCAGGTTCCCGGGATCCAGGGACAACTTCCCCGGGAGAACGCACAGCGGGCCCCAGGCTGGTGCAAAGTCACGCTGGCCTTTGCCGCCGCACGCCCGCCCCGCACGCCGTGCCCCTCCCGCCCAGCCGGCCTGAGTGCGCCAGAGCCCCCAATCAGCGGCTCTTTTAACCCCGCCCTGTCTGAGCAAAAAACAGACGCCCTCCAGCGACCTACACGCTGTGGCAGGGCCAAATCCAAAGCTGAGCTCCTGGAAGCTGTGAGAACAAAGAAGAGAAAGGGAAAGCTCTCCCAGCAGCCTCAGAAGCAGCGGATTAAAGCTCCACAATCAACTTGATATACCCTGCATCTGTGGAATACCTGAATAGACAACCAATCATCCCAAATTAAGGAAGTGGACTTTAGGAGCAAGATCTATTATTTTTTTCCCTTTTCCTCTTTTTCTGAATGTATATGTGTATACTTCTGTGTGAGATCTTGTCTGTTTAGTCTTGCTTCCACCATTTGTCCTAGGGTTCTTTCCGTCCATGGTTTTTTTTTTAACTTTTTTTTCTTAATAATCAATTTTAATTTTAATAACGTTATTATACTTTACCTTCGTTCTTTCTTTCTTTCTTTCTTTCTTTCCTTCCTTCCTTCCCTCCTTTAGACAACGAATCATCCCAAATTGAGGAGGTGGTCTCTGACAGCAAGATTTATGATTTTTCCCCCTTTACCTCTTTTAGTGAGGGTGTATGTGTATGCTTCTGTGTAAGATTTTGTCTGTATAGCTTTGATTCCAACATTTGCCCTAAGGTGCTATCCGTCCCTTTTTTTTTTCTAAATAAGAATTTTTTAATTCAATAATTTTATTATACTTTATTTTATTTTTACTGTGTCTTCTTTCTTTCTGTCTTTTTTCCTTCTTGCCCTCCTTCCTTCCTTCCTCCCTCCCTCCCTCCTTTCTTTCCTTCTTTCCTTCTTTGCTTCTTTCTTTCTTTCTTCCTTCCTTCCTTCCCTCCTTTCCTTCTTTCTTTCCTCATACTTCTACTAATTCCCTCTACTTTTTCTCCCTTTTATTCTGAGCCGTGTGGATGAAAAGCTCTTGGTGCTCCAGCCAGGAGTCAGGGCTCTGCCTCTGAGGTAGGAGAGCCAACTTCAGGACACTGGTCAACAAGAGACCTCCCAGCTCCACATAATATCAAACGGCGAAAATCTCCCAGAGACCTCCATCTTAACACCAGCACGCAGCTTCACTCAACGACCAGCAAGCCACAGTGCTGGACAACCTATGCCAAACAACTAGCAAGACAGGAACAGAACCCCACCCATTAGCAGAGAGGCTGCCTAAAATAATAATAAGGCCACAGACACCCCAAACACACCACCAGACGTGAACCTGCCCACTAGAGAGACAAGATCCAGCCTCATCCACCACAACACAGGCACTAGTCCCCTCCACCAGGAAACCTACACAACCCACTGAACCAACCTTAGCCAATGGGGACAGACATCAAAAACAGCAGGAACTACGAACATGCAGCCTGTAAAAAGGAGACCCCAAACACAGTAAGATAAGCAAAATGAGAAGACAGAAAAACACACAGCAGATAAAGGAGCAAGATAAAAATGCACCAAACCTAACAAATGAAGAGGAAATAGGCAGCTTACCTGAAAAAGAATTCAGAATAATGATAGTAAGGATGATCCGAAATCTTGGAGATAGAATGGACAATAGAATGGACAAAATGCAAGAATCAGTTAACAAGGACCTAGAAGAACTAAAGATGAAACAAGCAACAATGAACAACACAATAAATGAAATTAAAAGTACTCTAGATGGGATCAATAGCAGAATAACTGAGGCAGAAGAATGGATAAGTGACCTGGAAGATAAAATAGTGGAAATAACTACTGCAGAGCAGAGTAAAGAAAAAGGAATGAAAAGAACTGAGGACAGTCTCAGAGACCTCTGGGACAACATTAAACGCACCAACATTCGAATTATAGGGGTTCCAGAAGAAGAAGAGAAAAAGAAAGGGAATGAGAAGATATTTGAAGAGATTATAGTTGAAAACTTCCCTAATATGGGAAAGGAAATAGTTAATCAAGTCCAGGAAGCACAGAGAGTCCCATACAGGATAAATACAAGGAGAAATACACCAAGACATATATTAATCAAACTGTCAAAAATTAAATACAAAGAAAGCATATTAAAAGCAGCAAGGGAAAAACAACAAATAACACACAAGGGAATCCCCATAAGGTTAACAGCTGATCTCTCAGCAGAAACTCTGCAAGCCAGAAGGGACTGGCAGGACATATTTAAAGTGATGAAGGAGAAAAACCTGCAACCAAGATTACTCTACCCAGCAAGGATCTCATTCAGATTTGATGGAGAAATTAAAACCTTTACAGACAAGCAAAAGCTGAGAGAGTTCAGCACCACCAAACCAGCTTTACAACAAATGCTAAAGGATCTTCTCTAGGCAAGAAACACAAGAGAAGGAAAAGACCTATAATAACGAACCCAAAACAATTTAGAAAATGGGAATAGGAACATACATATCGATAATTACCTTAAATGTAAATGGACTAAATGCTCCCACCAAAAGACACAGATTAGCTGAATGGATACAAAAACAAGACCCTTATATATGCTGTCTACAAGAGACCCACTTCAGACCTAGAGACACATACAGACTGAAAGTAAGGGGATGGAAAAAGATATTCCATGCAAATGGAAACCAAAAGAAAGCTGGAGTAGCCATTCTCATATCAGACAAAATAGACTTTAAAATAAGGACTATTAAAAGAGACAAAGAAGGACACTACATAATGATCAAGGGATCGATCCAAGAAGAAGATATAACAATTGTAAATATTTATGCACCCAACATAGGAGCACCTCAATACATAAGGCAAATACTAACAGCCATAAAAGGGGAAATCGACAGTAACACATTCAGAGTAGGGGACTTAAACACTCCACTTTCACCTATGGACAGATCATCCAAAATGAAAATAAATAAGGAAACACAAGCTTTAAATGATACATTAAACAAGATGGACTTAATTGATATTTATAGGACACTCCATCCAAAAACAACAGAATACACATTTTTCTCAAGTGCTCATGGAACATTCTCCAGGATAGATCATATCTTGGGTCACAAATCAAGCCTTGGTAAATTTAAGAAAATTGAAATTGTATCAAGTATCTTTTCTGACCACAATGCCATGAGACTAGATATCAATTACAGGAAAAGATCTGTAAAAAATACAAACACATGGAGGCTAAACAATACACTACTTAATAATGAAGTGATCACTGAAGAAATCAAAGAGGAAATCAAAAAATACCTAGAAACAAATGACAATGGAGACACAACGACCCAAAACTTGTGGGATGCAGCAAAAGCAGTTCTAAGGGGGAAGTTTATAGCAATACAAGCCCACCTTAAGAAGCAGGAAACATCTCGAATAAACAACCTAACCTTGCACCTCAAGCAATTAGAGAAAGAAGAACAAAAAAACCCCAAAGCTAGCAGAAGGAAAGAAATCATAAAAATCAGATCAGAAATAAATGAAAAAGAAATGAAGGAAACAATAGCAAAGATCAATAAAACTAAAAGCTGGTTCTTTGAGAAGATAAACAAAATAGATAAACCACTAGCCAGACTCATCAAGAAAAAAAGGGAGAAGACTCAAATCAATAGAATTAGAAATGAAAAAGGAGAGGTAACAACTGACACTGCAGAAATAAAAGAGATCATAAGAGATTACTACGAGCAACTCTATGCCAATAAAATGGACAATCTGGAAGAAATGGACAAATTCATAGAAATGCACAACCTGCCAAGACTGAATCAGGAAGAAATAGAAAATATGAACAGACCAAACATAAGCACTGAAATTGAAACTGTGATTAAAAATCTTCCAACAAAGAAAAGCCCAGGACCAGATGGCTTCACAGGCGAATTCTATCAAACATTTAGAGAAGAGCTAACACCTATCCTTCTCAAACTCTTCCAAAATATAGCAGAGGGAGGAACACTCCCAAACTCCTTCTACGAGGCCACCATCACCTTGATACCAAAACCAGACAAGGATGTCACAAAGAAAGAAAACTACAGGCCAATATCACTAATGAGCATAGATGCAAAAATCCTCAACAAAATACTAGCAAACAGAATCCAACAGCACATTAAAAGGATCATACACCATGATCAAGTGGGGTTTATTCCAGTATGCAAGGATTCTTCAATATACGTAAATCTATCAATGTGATAAACCATATTAACAAATTGAAGAAGAAAAACCACATGATCATCTCAATAGATGCAGAGAAAGCTTTTGACAAAATTCAACACTCATTTATGATAAAAACCCTGCAGAAAGTAGGCATAGAGGGAACTTTCCTCAACATAATAAAGGCCATATATGACAAGCCCATAGCAAACATCATCCTCAATGGTGAAAAACTGAAAGCATTTCCACTAAGATCAGGAACAAGACAAGGTTGCGCACTGTCACCACTCTTCCTCAATATACTTTTGGAAGTTTTAGCCCAACAATCAGAGAAGAAAAGGAAATAAAAGGAATCCAAATCGGAAAAGAAGAAGTAAAGCTGTCACTGTTTGCAGATGACATGATCCTATACATAGAGAATCCTAAAGATGCTACCAGAAAACTACTAGAACTAATCAATGAATTTGGTAAAGTTGCAGGATACAAAATTAATGCACAGAAATCTCTGGCATTCCTATATACTAATGATGAAAAATCTGAAAGTGAAATCAAGAAAACACTCCCATTGACCATTGCAACAAAAAGAATAAAATATCTAGGAATAAACCTACCTAAAGAGACAAAAGATCTGTATGCAAAAAATTATAAGACACTGATGAAAGAAATTAAAGATGATACAAATAGATGGAGAGATATACCATGTTCTTGGATTGGAAGAATCAACATTGTGAAAATGACTCTACTACCCAAAGCAATCTATAGATTCAATGCAATCCCTATCAAACTACCACTGGCATTTTTCACAGAACTAGAACAAAAAATTTCGCAATTTGTATGGAAACACAAAAGACCCCGAAGAGCCAAAGCAATCTTGAGAACAAAAAAAGGAACTGGAGGAATCAGGCTCCCTGACTTCAGACTATACTACAAAGCTACAGTTATCAAGACGGTATGGTACTGGCACAAAAACAGAAAGATAGATCAATGGAACAGGATAGAAAGCCCAGAGATAAACCCATGCACATATGGACACCTTATCTTTGATAAAGGTGGCAGGAATGTACAGTGGAGAAAGGACAGCCTCTTCAATAAGTGGTGCTGGGAAAACTGGACAGGTGCATGTAGAAGTATGAGATTAGATCACTCCCTAACACCATACACAAAAATAAGCTCAAAATGGATTAAAGACCTAAATATAAGGCCAGAAACTATCAAACTCTTAGAGGAAAACATAGGCAGAACACTCTATGACATAAATCACAGCAAGATCCTTTCTGACCCACCTCCTAGAGTAATGGAAATAAAAACAAAAATAAACAAATGGGACCTAATGAAACTTCAAAGCTTTTGCACAGCAAAGGAAACCATAAACAAGACCAAAAGACAACCCTCAGAATGGGAGAAAATATTTGCAAATGAAGCAACCGACAAAGGATTAATCTCCAAAATTTACAAGCAGCTCATGCAGCTCAATAACAAAAAAACAAACAACCCAATCCAAAAATGGGCAGAAGACCTAAATAGTCATTTCTCCAAAGAAGATATACAGACTGCCAACAAACACATGAAAGAATGCTCAACATCATTAATCGTTAGAGAAATGCAAATCAAAACTACAATGAGATATCATCTCACACCAGTCAGAATGGCCATCATCCAAAAATCTAGAAACAGTAAATGCTGGAGAGGGTGTGGAGAAAAGGGAACACTCTTGCACTGCTGGTGGGAATGTGAATTGGTTCAGCCACTATGGAGAACAGTATGGAGGTTCCTTAAAAAGCTACAAATAGAACTACCATATGACCCAGCAATCCCACTACTGGGCATATACCCTGAGAAAACCATAATTCAAAAAGAGTCATGTACCAAAATGTTCATTGCAGCTCTATTTACAATAGCCCGGAGATGGAAACAACCTAAGTGCCCATCATCGGATGAATGGATAAAGAAGATGTGGCACATATATACAATGGAATATTACTCAGCCATAAAAAGAAACGAAATTGAGCTATTTGTAATGAGGTGGATAGACCTAGAGTCTGTCATACAGAGTGAAGTAAGTCAAAAAGAAAAAGACAAATACCGTATGCTAACACATATATGTGGAATTTAAGAAAAAAAAAATGTCATGAAGAACCTAGGGGTAAGGCAGGAATAAAGACGCAGACCTCCTAGAGAACGGACTTGAGGTTATGGGGAGGGGGAAGGGTGAGCTGTGACAGGGCGAGAGAGAGTCATGGACATATACACACTAACAAACATAGTAAGGTAGATAGCTAGTTGGAAGCAGCCGCATGGCACAGGGATATTGGCTTGGTGCTTTGTGACAGCCTGGAGGGGTGGGATAGGGAGGGTGGGAGGGAGGGAGACGCAAGAGGGAAGAGATATAGGAACATATGTATATGTATAACTGATTCACTTTGTTATAAAGCAGAAACTAACACACCATTGTAAAGCAATTATACCCCAATAAAGATGTTAACAAAAAAAAATAATAAGATGATATGAAGAACTCAATCTAAAAAATATTACCTGGAGATCTATAATCTCTACAATAGTGCTATAAAAAGTAAAGAGCTAGAAATCTATTTAGGTGGTTTTCCTTATAAGAAAGCACTTTCTGTATAACTTTTAATGTACTATTGATGAGAACAATTCAACAAAATTCAAATAAATATCTGCAGATGTCCTACGAGAAGAAAAGAACAGAGTTAGAAGTGACAGGGGATAACTGGACTTCAGGATGAGTAAGACCCTATACTTGACCTCAATAAATTAACATGAAATACAGTGGATGAGTCATGTACAGAATGTCAGAATTCTAAAAGGCCAAGCTAAGTACCAAAAGGAACACGTGGGGACTCTTAAGAAGGAAATAAAATATTGGTTAGTTGATTACGAAAAGGCAGAAGGGAGTAAGTTCCCTTTGGCTGCTCTTTGAAGAGATTACTTCCTTTCCCCCCTAGTCCTGAGGCTAGGGTGGCATGGGCAATAGAAGAATGTGGGGACTGAGAATCATTTCTACTCTCACCAGAGTGGCTGGAAGCAGATTTTCTTACCAGGATGTAGTAGTATGCTAATATTTAAGGGTTCTTGAGGTCAGAGAGAAGGGTTTGAATACTCCGGCTCCATCTCTTGCTGTGGGTCAAGTTTCTTACCTTTCCAACACCTTGGCGTCTTTATCTGAAAATTGGGGACGATGATAATGTCTCCCACCTGAGTGTGAGAACTATATGATACAGTGCATACGCAGGGCTAAATTTGGTGCCTGGCACACAGAAAGTGCTCAGTACAGCAGGCGAGTGTAGTGACAATAAAGGCAAAGATGACGGGGGTAGTGCCGGTGTTGCTTCTGCCCCCAGAACAGGCTCTGACTGGGAGAGAGTTAAAGCACCTTTGGGTTCATGGGGGTTTATACATAAGCAACGGTTGATCAATGTGAGCTGGTTGTCCAAATGATTATGTGCAATCTAAGAAAAAAATGGGCCTCGGATCTGCTCAGCTACTTAATAATATTAGCAGCGGGAGTAGTCAAAGAAGCTAAATTTTATTACGTGTTTATATGCCAAACAACGTGCTGAACGTTTTAAAAGGATTTACTCACTTATTACAAGGAGGCTATACGCTAGGTCCTGATAATGTTATTCGTCTCTTTCAGATGTTGACTGAGCCTCAGACGGGTTACAAAAGCACCTAAGATCCCATTGTCAGTACATGACGGAAATGAGTTCAAATCCAGCCTGTCTGACTTGTTCTTAATCACTAAGGTATGAAATTAAGCATGTTGCCCTTTGCCTGATTCTCCTTCTGAGGCCTGAATATTTCACTTAGCTCTCTGAGTGCAGAAGAGAGAAAATTCTCTCTCCTTGACCCAACTTGGCATCAATATCCAACTCCCCTTCTCAAAATGGGTTGCCTCAACGAGCAGCAATGAATGTCGGGTCGTGGACCAGTCACCTTGATGACTAAGAGTCAGACACTAGGGAAAGAAAATGCTCTGTGACAAACCTACCCTTGTACAGAAACAAGACAGAAATGGGGGGACAGGGCAAAAGATAATGGAATAAGGCATAGGAAAAATAGCACATGGCATCGTGACAGTAATAATAATAATAATAATAGTAGTAGTAGTAGTAGTAGTAATAGTAATAATAATAGACTTCACTATGCTCTAGGCATTGTATTAAGTGCTTGGCGTAAGTGACTTCATGTTAACATTGAAAACAAGTCTATGGGGATGAAATATTATTAACATCATTTTATAGGCAGGAGTATTGAGGTTCAGGTAATCAGGTAAATTGCCCAAGCTCATATGGTTAGCAAGTGGAAAGCAGAGATTTGAACCAGCACCTACACTCCTAACCATTATGCTATAACCATTATGCTGAAGACATAAGAATTCCAATGGTCTTTCCCCATAACCCACTCCTGCACTCCAGACTTAAATAGTCCAAGATCAAGAGAGAGCAAGCTTGGAGTTGCCACTCTTCAGTGAGTGTCAATCATTTCAAAACAGTGTATTTGCTAACAAGATGCACTTCCTGTGATAATCTTCTCAACCAGCTATCAAGAAACAGGAAGCAAAGATTCAAGTAACAGTATGTTCCTACTTATGAGGAAGGTGGGACAGCACAGTTGACACTGGGCTTAACTGTTCTGGAAAACGTGGTCCCAGTAGGCATACACGCTGGTACATTTTCCCCACCTACCAAATACAAAAGAAGTATTTCATTTCCATGTTGCTCTTCAAAGTTCCACCTCATTCGTGCCTGTCATTCATCCTCTGGCCTCTTCCTGTCTCCATTTCTGTACAGAAAGGTGCTGAGTCTCTGCTCTCGGATACGAAAAGGGTGTGTTAGGAGAGGGAGCCATGGTACCTCGATGTCTTTTTTTTTTCATCTTAATTCTATTATGCCAACTCCACTGAACTTAATTAGAGTGAATACAGAATTACACAATTACCCTCTGTTCTATTCTTCAGATGTTATATTTTGATAAAATTTACGACATGCTGCTCTCCCCTTGAACACCAGATGAACACTAGAAATGGATGTGTGTTGACATAAAATCTGTTATAATTACAATTAAAGTACAGCTTACATAATGATAGTGTTAACATAAAATTATAGATGTGTAGAGACAACGTGGTCATGCATTTTTTAGTATAAGTACATGCTTAGACCAATATCTGTTAGCGGAATGAAGATGGAAGAGAATTTTGGTTAAGCCACAAAGGCTGTTTAAGGAGTTGCAGATAGCTAAGGGGAACTCAAAGACCAGTAAGATAATATTTCCCCTGCCATGTTTGCAATTGCAAAGTGAAGGGAAGATGTGAAAGTAAGTACCCCTATGGAAATTACAAGACAAGTACATTTTTTTCCTTGAGTACCTGGGTAAATGCTTAAATTCTAATGTATATCAGTGATGCAAATTTTCAACAGAGTTTGATAAATCATAAAATAATAATTATACATATATGTATATAAAACTGCATGGAACTAGACAGTTCAGAATTACTTCTAATTAAAGAGGTACCCTATGACAACTAACTTAAACCTTACAAAATATGGTTCCAAGTACCCTATCAGAGTGAAAAGCAGGAGACTGAAAGGTTTAGTGTAAATGTTTGTAGTCATGGTGTCTTAACTAAAACTACTGTGTCACAAATACTATTAAAATAATTGTGACATTTTATTCACTTTTACTGCAAACAACAAAACAAACTATAGGTATTTTTTCATTTCAGGTAATTATTTTAGCTAACAGTTATTAAATGTTTTGAGAAGACAGAGTGCTAATTGCATTACTTCATTTTATCTTTAAAATAGCGCTTCCACGTAATTATTCTTAATATCTCCATTATATTAAAGTGTATCTCTAGTTTAGACCTTTCTTCAGAACTGCAGACTTGTGTATCCAACTGTGTACTCAGCATCTCTACTTGGATGTCACGAAAACATCTCAAATCTTATACCTCCAAAACTGGTCTTTAATCCCCCAAACATGCTCTACCCCAAACTTTTTCCATCTTAGGTGACAGTAACCACACCTTTCCAGTTCCCCAGGCCCTACATCTCGAATTCACACTTGACCCCCTCTTCCTTTCCATTCTTGCATTCAATCTACCACGAAATGCTGTCACAACCTTCCCAATGTGCCACTTCTGAGAATTACCAGCCGCTAGCAGCCTGGTGCAGGCCACCAACATAGACCTCGAGGATCCTGTAGTCGCCTCCCGAGATTCTCCCTGACTCCACTCTCTCCCCACATCCTCAAGACCACAGATAGAGTTATGCTTTTCAAACAAGAGACAGTTCATGCCACACCTCGGCTAAAATCCTGCCCCTGGCTGCCTACATTTAGAGTAAAAGACACAATGCATGTGATGGCCTCCCAGGACTTACCCAATCCATCCCATCACATATCCGACCTCCAGCCCTCCTGCTGTCTCTTCCTCCCCACTGACTAAGTCAGCCAGGGTGGCCTCCTTGATATTCCTCCAAGCTGCCCGGCATATTTCTGCCTTAGAGTTTTGGGACTGGTTATTCTTGCTCCCAGGGAGTGGTCTCCCCATCATACATTCTGACAACTCCCTCACTTCAAGTCTTTGCTCAAATGTCAACTTATAAAATCCACCCTGACTACCCTATTTAAAATCAGAACCTACCTGTACACTCCTCCAGCACTCCCAACCCAAGCCTCTTCAGTGAGCTTCACATCCTTTTCCTTATCCCGTAGCGCCCATCAACCTTGTGACAAAGCATAGAATTTATTTATAACATCCGTTTCCACACGAGAGTGTAAGGAGGGAGAAAGCATGCAAGAAGGAGCACGCAGGCAAAGGCTCTTGTCTAATTTATTCATTGATACGTCCAAGCATAGAGAACAGGAAGATGCTTCATAAATAGTCCTGAAAAAGATACAGATGAGGAAACTAGTAGTAAAGCTCAGAAAGTTTAAGTAACTTCCTCAAGGTTCTAGAGCTAGAAGAGGGTCACAGTAGAATTCACACTTGGGGATGTCTAACTTCAAATCTCTTAGCCTCTCTGCTATCTTTTTTTTTTTCTTCTTTGCGGTACGCGGGCTTCTCACTGTTGCAGCCTCTCCCATTGCGGAGCACAGGCTCCGGACGCACAGGCTCAGCAGCCATGGCTCACAGGCCCAGCCGCTCCGCAGCATGTGGGATCTTCCCGGATCGGGTCACGAACTCTCAACCACTGCGCCACCAGGGAAGCCCCTCTCTGCTATCTTAAGTCCATGCAATTCAGGATTTGTTTTAATCAGTGCCATGGAAATTCTCACTCCACTGAATAGGATCACTAAAGTGTTCTCTGTCTAGATTTATATATATATTTTCCATTTAAACAAAGGAAACAGAAGAGGGGAATTCATCATGGGTTATTGTGGTAGTTTTACAGCAATTTTAGCAATAATGACATTTAAGTAATAGTGATATTTAATGATAGCATAATAATAATAAAATAATAGCTCTTAAATGTATTGAAGACGAATCGCATGCTAAACTCAGTGCTAAAATATTTCCATGTATATTTTGTGCAAAATCCTTATGAATATTCTATCAGATGAGCTTTATGTGTAACTCCACCAGGCATACTTCTCTTATTCTGCTTTCAAAGATAAAGAAATTGATGAGAAGTGTGGTAACCGTTTGATCAAGATGAGACTGGTAATAAGTTGTGAGTATGAATTTAAATTCAGGTCTAACTCCAGAATTTGATTCTCAATCCATACATGAAAATTCTGATAATTCCTTTGATAAGGGTATGTTCTCTCCTGGAAAACATCCCCCATTATGTCTGCCTGTGCTCATACCTTCAGGACACAGTCAAGTTTGAAACATGATAAAAATGTTTAAATAGTGTGCTTTAATAAATGGAAATATCTTCATCTAAACAATAACACAAAAAGGCAGGCTCAGCCCTTTGAAGTGGCTTCGTTGCTACCTTCCATCCAGAACAAGAGAAGGAATCAACAGCTGCAGAGTAAAGAAAGCATGAAACCCAGAGATGGAGGATTCTGTAAATGACCAATTACAAGACTATTAAGCCACACTTTCATAGCAAGAGGCAAAATATTCCATTAAACTGAAAATTCTTCTACCCCTCACTCCAAGGCCCACACAAACATTAATGTTGCATTTATTAGGATGTATTTCCTGTGCTCTATCAACTTGACTTTCAGCAACTGTATTAATACAGTCCTTTCGCTTTGCACATATATCTGAATGATGGATTCCATTACTGGAGTTTTGTAGAAAGAGTGGAGTGAATGAAGTAAAGTTTGGGAAGAGCCATCATAATCCATAATGATGGGCACTGAATCAGGACAAGAAGAAACCTCTCTTCTCATTTATTTGAATGAAAATTCTACTATATATTTATTGCCTCTGTACAGGGCCATCTGTTGAATAATGGAAAACAAGCATCTTTCATTTGGAGGTAGGATTTGTGTGCTCAAGTTTCTATGGGCCTGCAGAATTAATCTTGTTTTAGAAATGAAATAAAATGTAATTTCTTACTGTAAGTAGATGTGGTTAAGCAACTGGCAACTTTGATGTCTTTAAATCACTGCAGTTTCGGGGTAGGCAAATCTATAATTATTTCAAGCACTTCTTTATTGGTGCAACAATTGAGCAGTGTACATAGTGGTCAACAACCTGGGCATTGTCAGACGACTCTAAGTTTGAATCTAGACTTTGCCACTCACCAGCTATGTGACTCTCAGCTATGAGAATCACTTTCTTCAGCTTTCCACTGTGGATTATTATATGCCCTTTGCAGAACTACTGTAAGAACTAAATGTATATGCGCACAGTGGCTCATAGTAAGGGCTCAAATTAGTACTGTGGTCACTACTAGTAGTACTGAAAAGAAATTAGAACTTCTATTCTCATAAAGTGGGATATGTGTCCCTTTATCATTGTAATTTCATATCATTTTACTTTTGACCTTATAATTTAATAGCTTGATCCAAAAAACATTTAGCAGTAAATATAATTGAAAGAAGATTACCTGTCAAACATGAAATACTGTAGTAACAAGTGTGCTGGCACAATACTCTTCTCAGATAATTAACCTGTAAAAATATGTTATTGTCTTCTTTTTAATTGAGCACATTGAACATATATATTTACTGTGCCAATTGGCGAAAGGTCCATTAATTAATCAGTCTAACTATATGTTGCATAAACGTCTTCTAAACATAATCGTATATGTATTTTATTTGTTGGGAAAATGTGTTTGAGATGGTTCTTTTCTGCCTATTTAAAGTAAAAGAGGATGAGAAGTAGAGTTAGGCTTAATGTACTTTGTACTCCATTATGCCATGAAAATGCTTCTGTGTCCTGGAGACAACAACAAAAGATTTGCTTTAATGACAAGAATCAAGTATGTTCTAAAGCTTCCAGGTAGGAGGCGTATAGGTTGCAGTTTATATCAGAAGTCTTTGCTCTCTCTCTCAACTGCGTCTAGATGGGAAAGATGTGGTCACAAATGCTTCAAGGTGATATAGTAAATGTTGGAAAAGAGGGGGGTAGGAGGCAGAGTTTTGAATATCTCAAACCTGAGCTAGAAGGATTTTATTTAAAGAAAATAGCGGATATTATTTTTCACTTAAGGAAGCAAACGTGACATTAACGTAGGAAATTAGCTCTTTTAGCTATGATGCTTTCAAATGCACATGGCTGAAAACAAATTCAAAATAGTCAAAGGAAATTTAAAAACAAAACCCAAACAACAACAACAAGCTCAACAAACAAGTACTAGAAATTCAGGGATGCAGCCATATTCAGATACAGTTGGATCTGGACGTTCCAGAGTATCAGCAGGGTTCCAGCTCTCTCTACATCGCTCAGCCCTGCTTACCTCTGCAAGACTTTATTTTACAGAAAGTCTCTTCTTGTGCTGGATGGTCACTGGGAGTCCCAGAGTCATATCTCCCCAGCTTAGAAATTCCAGAGAGAAAAGACAATTCTTCCATTTTGCTCTGAGACAAAAGTCCTGGGGAGCAGTCTGATAGACTTAGCCGAGGTCAGATGCCTACCCATGAGCCAATCACCTGCTTTACTGGAGTTCAGTCCCTGGGCGACTCATCCCCGGGGCTCATGAGGAGGCAGGATGGCATTATCTGGCAGTTCTCCAAGAAAAGCCTGCTGTTTTTGTAAGATGAAAGGGGAGAGGACATGGATAATGAAACCTGTATCTGCTTCTGTAAAATCCACAGAATCTTACTCCCTGCCCTGTGTCGATGACCACGCAGTAAGCTGACCCAGGAGGTCATTTTTCCCACAACAGTCTTTATATATATGACTAAGGAACACACTGGTAAAAGAATATGGGAGAAAGTCTGAGTATGACAAGTCAGCTAGACTGATATTAACTAAAAAAGCTGTGTGAAAATATCCTTAAAAAGTTGCCCCCAACTCACTCAAAGTCCAAAGTTGGAGCTGGAAATACAATGTCATGGAGTTTGGATAAGAACAGGTTTTCTCCAAGCTGAACTATGACACAGAGATTAGAGACTTCCAGAAACTATACTTTTTCAAAGAAAAAACATCACATGAGAAAAATGCGGCCTAGAAAAATTAAATGACTTAAGCTAATTAATGGCAGGACTGAGACTAGAGTATACTTTGTGTAATTCGCTATGGCCTTGTTTTTGTTTTTGTTTTGTTATCACTTCAGAACGAGACAAACTTAAAGAAAGGAAACACAACCAAAACTCAATGGTTGGAAAAGAGATGGATGTGAACGCCCACTTGTTTCTTACGTATAAAGTTACCCCTCGCAGTGTTTTGGAGGAGAAAACGCTGGCTCTTCCCAACGTTGGTTACATACACAAAGATTCCAAAGACAAGACAAGTGCTTTGCAAACAAAGTAACTAGAACCAGCTCAGGCTTCCCCGCGCCGGGTCCTACGTTCCACGGTCAGAACCACCAATTGTATCCCCCCGGGTAACAAGGTGATTCAGAAAAGCTGGCGCCTTAAGAGAAGGGAGAAAACTTAGCCGGGAAGAGAGTCAGGAGGAAACTTGCTCAGCTTCTTACTGAGGTCTGAAACGATCCCAATAGAGTCCTTAAACCCCTCAGGTTTCCCCCATCAAGCACCCTCGCCTCCAACCTGGGCCACCCCAGATCTATCAGACGACAGAAGTCTGCGGACGCACGGAGAGCTGACCACCCCACGAGAGGGACCTACGCGCGGCCGCGCCCACTCACCCGCCGCTCCCCGGGAGACGGGAGACCAGCCCGGGGTCCAAGTCCTGGGCGTGGCAGACTCGCCCCTCTCCGGGCCATGCTCCAGCTCACCTCGGCGCGGCCCGCCTGGGCGCCGCCATCTTGACCACGAAGGGGGCCTCGCGCCGGAGGCCCCTGAGCGGGCGCCCTGAGCGGAGCCGGAGCGCCGAGGAGGCCCAGGTCGGCGCCCTACGTCCCCCGCGCGCTCGCGCCCCGTCCACGAGCGACGAGAGTCCCGCACACAGCGCCCGACCCAGGCTTCCGCGGAACCGGCGCCCCGCGCAGCCCGCACCGCGGCTCAGGCGGCGCCGAGGGCGGCCCGGGCGGAAGAGCGAGCGCGGGGCAAGCGCTCGGTTACCTGGCAACGCGGAGCAACCTGGCGTCCCCGGCGAACCCCAGCCCTCTACCACGAGGAAGCACGGACCCCCTCACCCGCCGCCCAGCCCGCGCCGCCCCTCGGTCGCTCCGCCCGCCGCTGCCCGCTTGCTATGGTCTTTTAAATCCATGATACAACGTCTATATGTAACAAATCTGTTAAACCCTAAATGTTTATGATATTCAAGTAATCCAGTATCTGAATTATTCTTGAAGATAAAACATCCAAAGACTTCTTAATTGTATGGGTTTACACACATAAAATACACGTGGAGGTAACTTCAAGTATAGTATGTGCCTGTCTCTATTCCTTCCCTCTCCGCTCTTTTAAAAAATGCCCCTTTAAAAATTGCCCACTCACCATCTGTTAGGTAAATTTGCTGAAACACAGTAAATGTGGAGACAGAAATTGTTATAGAGACTATTCCAAATGGCACTGACACCTGTATTTATGAAATTTTTAAAAGGGTAAGTGAGAGTTGTTTTTTTTAAAAAAAAAAATCCCACTATAGTAACACCACATCATCCTAGGTGCCCAGTTCTATCCAATTACATAAGATGGAGAAAGAGAGAGAGAGAGAGAGAGGAGACAGAGAAAGAAGAAAGGAAGAAAACCAAGTACTTATGTATAAAATGTTGCTGCCAAAGTTTGAGATTATACTCAAGCATCAATGAACAGAAGGAAAACACAAATTTACAAATGTATTTCATTTATGGTATGAGGGACACAGGTTTAGATTTGCAACACGCTCCCACAAGGGTCAAATTGACCACTTTTTTCTATCTAGTTGCTCTTGAGAGAACAAAACAATTGAAACAGATGCCATTCAATTCCAAGTCTATAGCTTAGACCATGTCACTGCACATGAAATATTGTTCATTCAGAGTCAGCACACAGCAAGAGTAATTTATACTCTCAGAGTGTTTGCTCTCAAGTCAATAGCAGAGAAGCCTTGAATAAAAACGTTCCCATTACTTTCCATTGTAATAGATCTTACTTATAGCCCATGAAACAGTGGTCAGAGGAGATTTATTCTTTGCACACCATATTATATAATCTCTCCACTTTAAGCCATCCCCCACTCGGCGATTATTTTTTAAATATGTTACTCGTAGTCAATATTAATTTACATTTAATCTTTCTTAGCATTAGGAGAGTATTATTTTGTACAGGCTCAGAAATAAATCTCCCGAAATTCCTCCCTGATGCTCCCTTCAGGCTGAAAATGCATTGCAGGGTGGCTGCAGTGACTTAATTCTAGTTGGCAGAGCCCTGGCCACACACTAATTTCATTAGCTTCAAACTCCTGGATTTGAAAGATCCACTGAATATGATTCCTGTCCTCTGACATGTCACTTACTAACCAATTCAGTGTGCATACAGAGGAGAGAAAGGACTTGCTCAGCTCTGGCCCACCGGCAGGCAGATGAGAATTCCCAGTCAGAGACACTGTTTACATCTGAGTGGTCATTCTTGCCCGGGTCCTCATTTTCAGGAAGGAAGTTCAATCCAGGCTTTGCTGGCAGCTGCAGCATTTGTTACATCCATTACTAGCTCCTTGTTCCTTCCTGCCCCCCAGTGCTTAGCATCCCCCATTTCAGTCACTAAGTCTTCCTTCCCCCAGCCTAGAAGCTTACCTCACCATAAATTTTTATCTCAAATGATAGGTTTGGCACATTCCCCACAGCAACCCACAGGGACTGGGGAAAAGAAAACTCAAATCTCTGGAGAGCTAAGAATTCAACCATTTAGAGGAGTTTCTTTTATACAGGACAGTCTTCATTGAGCTGAACCCTGCAATCCCAGAGAAGATTCACCTACCCGTTCTTTTCCTCTTTCCCTAAAGTGACTGTGTCTTTGAACAAGGGGTCTGTGTTCCACTATTCTCTCTATTCATTTTGCAGGTTTACAGAGGCTGGGAAACTGGGGGCTGGACTTACATGCCAGGAGCTTCTAAGATCACACGCAAAAATAAGGCTACTGGAAGAGATTGTTGGAATCTATCTCTGTATATTTGAACATGGGCAGTGGTTAACCAGGATGCTCACACCAAGCTTATATCCAGCTTGCAGCACAAGCTACAAGTTGGTGCATCCCTCCTACTACCAGCCTCTTCTCAATAAATGCAGGTGAAAACTGGGGGCTCTTTTCCCTCAGCTGTTCAATCCAACATGAATAGCTGCAATTTGCAAATTAGAGGAAAATGACAGTGTTTTCTCTGAATGGTTTTGGTCCCAACACACACTGCTAATGCTGGCATTCAGTTCCTTTCCTTCCCAGCCCAGGGAAGGGGGGAACTAACCATAAGGCAAGCGTTCTCTTTTCTTGCAAGTGCCTCAGGTCCACACACCAGAGAAGGAATCAGCTCCCCCTGGAATCTTTTTCAGCAAACACAATCCTTCACCTAGTCTGCAAGCTCTCTCTTGACTTTAAGATTTCACTCTTTTTTCGACAGGCAGGCCCATCTGCAAGCTCCCAAGCTCCAAGTGAAGGCACCAAAATAATTTTTTAAATGTCAAACAGCAAATGTGCCTTCAACCCCCAGAGCTCCAGTAAAAATACTGTGAGTTGCCCCTGTGTTTCTCAGGTGACCTCTGGCCTCATCCTCCCTGCAGCGCTGCCTCCTCAGGTTCTCTAGTTTAAGCTCAGAGGTAAAGGAAGTGCTTCTGGGTTTTGCTTACGACAACCCAGGCTCTTCCTGAAAGCATTACCTCAAAGTGAAGGCTGCCCAGAAGCACTTTTGGCCTTGCAAACATCTAGAGGTGGCATACTCAACAGGTGCTAGGGATGCTCAGAGGCTCAGAGGGGCCATACCAGGCTGCAGCTTTAGACAGGCACCCCTCCTTCTGGCACAAACACAAACTTCATACTCCTGGGTGCTGATGTAGTGACAGCTTGAATCTCACAAGGAGTCCCCTCCAGAAACCCAACATGCTTCAGGAAAGGCACTTGAGAGGGAGCCGACTTTTTAGCTACGGGGAGCATAAGGGTCAGCCAGAACATCTGGAGAAGGGACTAACTGAGCTTGGGTCCTACCAGGCAGGGAGAGAGCTGTGCATTAGGAAAGGATCACTTCAAGACAGAGATGAACAAAAAACTTGGAGATAGGGGTAGAGAAGGAAAAGAGACGCAGAAATTGAAAGGGAGAACATAAAAACAGAGAGACAAAAAAAAAAAAAAGCAGGGAGAAAGAGACACAAGGAGAGAGACACACAGGAAGAAAGACAGAGAAACAAGAGAACCCATAGTCACGCAGACCCTGAAACTCAATTTCTTCATCCAGAAGCCATCCATCTATACCCAGGGCAGCACAGGAGCCGTGGGGCCGAGGCTGCGGGAGCAGGCCGTGAGAGAGCACTGCAGCACCGCCCACCGCTCAGCGGGCCCGATCCGCCGTCCTCGCATCTTCCGCCGTTGCCCGCCTGTACCCGGAGCTAGAGGACCGCCCGGCCTTGCTCAGCGCACCCTACTGCCTCCCTCCAGGCGCCTTCTTGTCTGGCTCTGAGAATCGTCCTCAAAACCCAGGACTGGGGTTGGGGGCTGCGTTAGGGAGGTCGTGGGAAAGGATGGGCACAGGGTGGGTGCAGAAAAAGAGACTGTGTCTCGCAGTTAGCATGAGCTCACCTCCGGGCTCTGAGCTGGCAGGAGTAGAAAGCTGATCGCCCGGCTCCTGCCAGTGGCCGGATCGCAAAGGCAGTTTAGACGGTGCAAACAACTGCCCAGAGCAAATCACCTGGGGGCACGTCTGCGGGTGGCTTCTCCCCGCTTGAGGACAGTCCCCACGCCTTCCGCCCCATGCCCTCGCAGAGATAGGTGACAGGTCGGGAAATCCAACCCGAGCGAAATGGGCAATTCACGTCCAAATGTAGGTGAAGACCTAGCCTTCGGTTTAAGAACTGCCTCCCTAAGCTCTTCTCGAAATTTTCCAAGGCAGCTGCAGCTTGTCGGGCGGCTTGGGGCAGGGAAGCTGGGGAGTTGAGAAATGCCTAGTTTCTAGGCGTCTTCTCATCTTTCATATTCTTTGCGCCTAAGTGGCTCTCACAGGAGCCCGGCACTTTTACAAGCCTGTTTTGGAACCATATTTCACTGGAATGCAAACCCATTTAAATCATCGCCTTGTTTTTCGGAGACTGTTTCTTGTCAATGGGGCCATAAATCCAGAATGTCAAGCCGGATGGAGTGGAGCGCGGACAGGGGAGAGATGGAAGGGAAATGAATCAAGCAGGGCAAGTACCTCCTCGGGTGAGGTGGGAGGGATTCGGCAGGATCTCCAGGGTGGAAATGAGCGAAGGCTGACCAGACCCCGCACCCCTGGAGTCCAAGCCAGCCTTCAGGATAAAGAGCGCGGGGAGCTACGGCGCGCTCTGCCCCGGAGGGAGCGCCCCCCTACCTGGAAAAGCCTCAGGATGTTGGAGACCGAACTCCCCGAAGCCCCAATCACTCCAACTACTTTCTCGGGCTTGACGAAAACCGGAGGCTCGCCGTTGGTGCAGCGCACTTCGGAGGTGTCCTTCTGGATGAGCGCCTGGACGAAAGTGAGCGACTGTTCGAGCGCATAAGTGTCCCTGGAACAAGTGTCCAGGATCCGCGCTCCCAGCGTCACGTTGGGCAGCAGGTTGGGATCGCTGTTGATCTGGTCCAGGGCGTAGAGCATCGCTTCCAGCCTGTGGATCCCGTTCTCCCTCTTGATGTCGCCGCAGGGCACTCCGCTGGGACCCTTCGCGTGCACCGGGAACAGCCCCCCGAGGGTGACGTCCCCCTCGACCCGAATGGAGTGCGGGGCGTACATCTCCTGGCCGCGCGCCGCCGCCGCCAGCGCGCACAGAAGCACCTCCAGCACGCAGCAGGGAAACTTCATCAAAGTCAGGGCGCGGAGCAGCTTCCCCAACTGGACCATACTGCTCCCGCGGCTGCGGTGGTGGCGGCGGCACTCGAGGGGACGGTGGCGGGCTCGCCGGAGTCCTGGCCCCTTGGGGTGAGCTCCTCCGGGGAAGCCCAGGGTCTCCTGCGGGCGAGGAGGGTAGGGGCGCCCGGGGAAGGGCAGCCGGCGAGGGTGGGGGGTCCCGCGGCGCCTGCCAGCTTGGGGCGCCGTGCGCTCTTGGGTTCCCCGGCCAGCGCGCCGCGCTCGAGCTCGCGCTCGGTGGCTTGCAGCTCGAGCTCTCCAACAGCCCAGCACTGGGGAGAGAGCGAGGATGGCTATCGCTTTAAATGCGCGTTCGGCGCCTCCCTCTCCTCCTCCGCCCACTCCCTCCCACCCTCGCTCGCTCTCAGGCTCTCCCCACCCTTCCCAGCGCCCACCCTCCCCACGGTTTTGCATCATCACGCAGGGAGGGGCTGCGTGCTGAGGTAAGGGGGGAGGGAATGGATGGGCGGCTGTGGGGGGGGAGTACCTCCGATTCGGAGTTTCGAGGTCCCCAGGGAATCTGGGGATTGCAGGTCGCAGGCGAAGGCTGAGCTCCTGCTTCGGTCTCACTGTAGAAGCCGCTCGCTCGCCCGCCTGCACCCACACGCACATTCTAGGCACAGGGTGGCATCAGCCCCGGACAGGGCGGTTCTAGCTGGGGCTGACTGCTTCCAACCCTGAGGTCCGGAGCCGGGACTGTCAGCGCCGGGAGAATGCGAGGTAGTCGAAGGTGATGCCGCCAAGCATGAAGGGTAGTAGGGAGACCCCAGTCTGTACTGCTAATTCGTCTGTGCCAGTTTTTCCTAAGAAAAACACACATACACACAGGAGGCTGATTGATGACCTAAAGAACCTTTACGCAGAGACTTCTCCGGGGCCAGGCACTGGGCTAGCCTGTAGGGAAAGATGCCAACAAGAAATGCTGGGAATGGAAATGCATCTTTGGTCTTCAGGGGTTACTGTGGCCGGAGCCGGATGAAGTAACCCTGGTCTCCAGTAAATCTGTGGCGGATTCGCTCCTTTTCTTCCTTTCATCGCAAGAGGTGGAACAACTGAGAACTCTGCAGAGCGCACTTTCTTCTCTGGCGCTGACAGGTGTAAGGCTCCCTCCTGCCCATTTCCAGAGATGCTTTTGGGCTGATGTCAGGTTTCCTCGGGCAGGAAATAGCAAGAAAGAGGTGGCAGTAGGAGGAGCAGACAGAAATCTCCCCATCGATCCAGTGATCCAGTGATCCATTCTTCTTTTTTTTTTTTTTTCTGGCTGAAGATTTGGGGGGTTTGGGGAGTGGAATCAGGATGCCAGAGCAGGTTGTAGTGCAGTTAGGAAGCTGTTTTTCAAAGGTGTCCCCTCCTGCAGGTCCAGCCCAAACTTGGCCCATTAAAGCAACAAGTGGCCCTAGTTCCTACACAAGGAAGGGCAATGTATCTGCCCTTGGTGCCCACGTGTACTGCTTATGGTGGTCTCTACTCTTGCTGAGCCTTTCTGTTGGAGTGCAGCGAAACTGTCTTATACAGAATTGAGGGCGCAGAGAAAACCAAAACAAGACTATGCTTTCTGTTGTAATGTTAGTGTACTAAAGAAAAATGTCCTTGCACATAAACAAAACAACACACACACACACCCCTAAAAAGTCAGAAGTTGGGAAGTTGGTTGTCTCTTCCACCAACCACCTGTCTGACCTTGGCACTTCTGTTCCTGTGCCTGAGTTTTACTTTGCCCATCTGTAAAATGATGACATTGAATTGAATGTTTTACACGTTAACTTTTAGCTTTCAAATCCTCTGTTGAAATAGGTCATGCGCCTTTGGCCATGGGGTTCTTTTTAGACCAATATCCTTTGTTGCTTTATGTGTAGGGCACCCGTTTTTTGATACCCAAACAATACTTCAAACATTTCCTGGTACAGAGGATTTTATTTTTTTTCTTGTTGACCACCCATTTATCTTCCTTCTAGGGAGAGTCCAGTCCATCATTTTCTTTTCAGACATGCCCCTCCTCCAGGTTTCAATACTTAAGGTTTGAGGAGGAAAAAAACCTTCTGGCTACAGTGTTCAAGGAAGGGAATAGAGGCTAACAAGAGTTATGCAGGGCTAATCCCTGGACTTCTGCTGGAGTAACGAGGTTGATGACATAGGGTTACCACTGTCCAATAGACAATCCGTGCCGGAGTTAAAAGAAAAAGGAGCCTCCTTCCTCGAAATGCTTCATGTATATCTTTTGGACAATGTTACACTATTTGATTTTGTAAAAACATACCATTTTACTGCCATCTTCAAGAAAAGTGATGTAAAAACTATGAGAAGCTACCCCTGTGTACAATGTGATCATCCATCACTCATAGATGTGATGCCCTGCTATATAAGTGCACACCTTGTGCAACCTTATGCTGTGATGCGCCCGCCCCTTCCAGCCAGCCCTGGAGCTGCGAGCGTATAAGCCCGCAGCTGTGCCAGAAGCTCCCACATAAACAGGGAAATATTTGGATCCCATAATGAGAAATACCAGAGAGGAGAAAAGGCAGAGAGAGGAAGGGGTGGGGAAGAGAGAAAGGGACCTGGTTAGAACATGTGAACTCCTGGATCCACATGTGCCTGAAAGATTGCCTCTTTTTTTTCAATTATATAGTATTTTATTTCTGTTGTTTGAAGTCAAAATAATCCTCTTGTAACTCACCTATTCTGCTATTCAATACATTGGATCAAAAAGGCTGGAACAATCGAAATAGATATCCTGGTAAGGCAGCATTAGCTAATTTGGAAAGGGGGAAAGAAGCAAAGCAATAGAAAGGCATCCTTGGGAACACAAATACTGTGATCCTAGTATTTAGGCATCAGTACCTGAGGCTATATTTGATAGAGACTGTATCCTTATTTAGTTTTTAATTTAAGGCTATTTAGTAGGCACTTGGTGCCAAAAAATATATTTGAAGAGCTGTGTTACAAGTAATAACACTTGATTTTTCACCTGCCCATGTGAAGATCTATGTTCTCCTCTTCCATTTCCAGGTCACAGCTTGCAATTGCTCAACAAATAGTTCTTGGCTGACTGTTGAATGTTGCCTTATTCTGTGTTCTCTCTTTGCTCTCCTCATTCTCCCCAAACATCTGGCAGCAATCATTATCTTCTTTTTGTTGCAGTCATCTGTGTGCATGTTTTATTTCCCTTGCTAAGCTGGAAGATCCTTGAGGGTAAGGGGCTAGGTATTATAAGGGGCTAGGTATTATTTATCTTTTTACCTCGGACAATGTTCAGAATGGTGTTTTGTACCTAAGAAGCACTCATGTGTTGAATGAATCAGAATTGGTTTGCCATTCCCCACTGCCTTTATCTCACAATAACAGAAACATAAAGTGGGCAGAGCAGAAACGACGGCAAATAAATTGTCCTCTTAGTCGCAGAATGCAGTTTCTAGAACTTAAAGAATAATTAGTAGATTTTGAAATAATTTTGTTTTACAAAAATTTCATAAGATTGAAATACTCTAACCTTAAAGCTCTCGATCAACTCTAAGGGAGGGCTTTAATTGGCTCTTCCTGAGTCTAGTGTTTATTCCTGGGCCGATAACTGGGGCCATTGTCATAATAGAAAGTGTGATTTGTTACCAGAGAAAGAGGAAAGTGACGCTGGGCTTGCAAGATATTTATATCTTCAGCCAGAGTGCATAGGATCTGGAACTTAATTGGTGACGCAGTATTTGTTTGAGATTATATGAATGAAAAATCTTTGTGTAAGAGTGATTAATCTAAAACTTGGCCAGTCATTGTCCTAGTGTCATATTAAATTGCAGGAGAATCTAGTTTTAGGCACAAAGATCATAAATATAAAATGTGTTTCCAGGCTTGGTTCTGTGTAGTCAGTAATCTATACTCACCCACTCATTAATAAAAATGAAAGTTAAGGACTCAGTCCTAACTTATATGTTTAGCATTGTATTTTGCTAACAATCTCAGTTTTATTTTCTTTGTTCTCCCCTGTCCATCATCTTCTGCAGAAAATAATGTCTCCACTTTCAATTCCCTGTCTATTTAAATCCAATTTGTAATTTATAAAGTTGTCCTCCTTAAGGGCTGCTGCTTCTGCCACAGTAATGTACTCTGGCCATTATTATACTCTTCCATCTTTCATGGAGGTCTCCATCCATAGGTTTTGTTTTCATAGCTTTTTTTGTTTTGGCGGTACGCGGGCCTCTCACTGTTGTGGCCTCGCCCAATGCGGAACACAGGCTCCGTACGCGCAGGCTCAGCGGCCATGGCTCACGGGCCCAGCCGCTCCGCGGCATGTGGCATCTTCCCGGACTGGGGCACGAACCCGTGTCCCCTGCATCGGCAGGGGGACTTTCAACCACTGCGCCACCAGGGGAGCCCTATACTTATATTTACTTATTTACTTTTGTCTCCCCCCTCAGCTCAAGAGAGACTATATTCATCTGTGTTAATCACTGCTGTGTCTCCTGAACATGCCTATAAATCATACTGAACAATGGTGCCTGAAATTTGGTAAGGGATCAATCAATTTTCTTGGCTGGATGAAGAAATGTGTTCATAAATTAATGAACAGATCTTCGGGGCTTCTGACTTGAGGACTAATGGGAAGAGGATGGCAAATGGTTGGGACAGGGTACTGCAAGAAGTAGTATTTGGAGTACTCTGATAGCTATCCTAACAGATAAGATTGTGTTCATTTAAGTAGTTCTAATGAGAGAGCTGGGAACTAGGGACACACAGCATTAAGGTTTTTATAATGCATTCTGTAGAGTTCTTTTTAAGTCTGTACAAATATCATTGAAGATATATGCATACATATACACCTCTGTTACTTTACTTAGCGCTTTACGAGAGCCCCTCAAGGAAGGGGTAGTAGCAACTCTCAGTATCCTTCCTTTATGATGAGCTTAATTTATTCAAAGTTACATCATAATTTATTTGTAACTGTGAAACTAGACTTAGTTATTGAATAGACCCTCCCTAGAAACGTATGACATTAATAAAACCAACAAAACTTTGTTCAGTTTCCAATGATAGACGCACTACAGACTCAATTATGGGCCATCCAGTTTAATGAAGGGAAGAAGTGATTGAACAAATATAGAGCAAACAGAATATGAAGTTTTATCCTCCATTAACATTAGTAACGGGTAGTGTGGGCTCCAATGCCTTCAAGATAGCTTGAGACCATCATCTCTGTGTCATGGGCAGGGGGATGTTCAGCCAGGATGTCTTTCACTGTCACTGAGAAAAATTTCCATAACATATAATGATACCTACTGAAACTGATATGGGGCATTCGGGTAATAAGGAATCCATTAGCATATTTTTCCGGAAGCCTTGACTACAAAATGAAGACAGTAGATTTGGACACTTTCAGCCATGAAGAAGTTGTTTGGATATTCATCTTTATGCCTAATGAAATAAGCTTATTTCATCTCTGCAGCTTCCCATATACCATTTTCCCACCTCTGTTTTATGTTTGGAAAGACTTTTAGAAATTGAAAGTCAAGTTAAAAAGTGAGTGACAACTTAAATGATATATGGAATATTTTGCTGACTTACAAGAGCATGCAGAATTAAATATGACCCAGTTCAAATGTTTATTTTAACGTGTATGTTGAGGTGGCGTTTTCAAGGTGCCAGAAAATGAGAATTCACCTTCCAGTGTGTGTTACCAGTTCTGTTCATTGCACAGAATCATCTTCATAAAACATACTGTTTTCTATGTACCTGGTATATATCTCAATTAGTCTGAAGAATTTCTCAGATACCTCTTAATATGTAGTGCTCCAATTCCAATCTTGCCGTGTCCTGTACCAGTGACACAGCACACAGGAGTTTTATTTCTCTTTATTTCTCTGGGTTGTTCAGAACCCAATGAAAGAACAATGGAATGGGATCCAAGAGATCAGGGTTCTTGTCCCAGATTTGCCATAAAATAATTGTGTCCTCTTGGGAAAATTATAGTCATTCTAGGTCCCTTTTCTTTACTTTGACAGAGCTGCACTAGATGACCCCAAATAATATAGCACTCTTTCAGTAGTCGCTTAGATGTTATTGGTATTCTGAAACAAATGAAGACAATGACACATGGAGCTGTGCAACATCTCTGTAACTCTGTTGTCTTAGAGTTGCCTCCATTTTACAGATGATAAGATGACTGTGCATAGAAGTAGATGTTTGGAACCAGCGGTTCCAAAGTAAGTGGAGGTAAACCGCAAATTTCCTTCCTTCCTGAAGCTCACTTAGCCAAAACATAGGCTTCTGAATATTAAGCTGTAAAGCATATTATCAGTACATTTTAAAAGAAGCTATTCTTCTAGGATTTCCAATTAATAGCAGGAGGTTTTGAAATTCTTAAAAGATCATCTAATTTTGTGAGATTTACAGTTCTATTTTCCTGTCAAGCAAGTTGTATTAGTGCCAGACAGTCATCTGAGCTTCTGGATGCTTCTCTGAACCTCTTGAAGTTTTCTTCTTGCTATCTGAAATTCATGCCAGATAAGCCTTTTTCTAGAGCGTATGTACAGACTTGTGTATTTTTATATAGGAAAGCGAGGCAGTGAGTCAAGTCGGGGGTTAAGCCCTCATTCTCAGAGTGGTATTGAGCTCCTGGTGAAATATAATCATCATTTCCTCAGAATCGAAAAGCAGTTATCTCAGGTGTATAATACCATTAACTATTTATACATTTACGTATGATACATGGATTTATTGTACCTACGAGGTGTGTTCTCTTTGGGAAGTACAAAGCTCTTAGAGACATAGGTTGTTCATTTTTTGCTTTCCCACAAATACTGTGACCCTTTGAGCAGGAAGGTCTATATTTTACTAACGTCTAGAACCAGCAGTTAACACAGTGTCTAAGATGTAGTCAATAAATATGAAATAGATAAATGAACACATTTTTATGTAAGGGCCAGGACATGGACAAATAGAAATTTTTCATTTTCAGTCACAAAGCAACAACAGACATAAAAATGATACAGACAACAAGTGCTACGGTCATTCAAAGAAGGCATAGAATAGATAGAAGGATCTCCTCTATGGCACAGGGAACTATACTCAATATTTTGTAATAACATCTGTATGGGGCACCTGCTCCACACCAGGCCCTATGACAGGTGCTTACATACTTTCCCTCTCCCCCATCCTATGGGGAAAGTACCTCTGCTATAGATTGAACATTTGCCTCCCCCAAAATTCATATGTTGAAATCCTAACCCCCAAAGTGATGGTATCAGGAGGTGTGGCATTTGGGAGGTGATAAGGTCATGAGGGTAGAGCCCTCATGAACAAAATTAGTGCCCTCATAAAAGAGACCCCGCAGAGGTCCCTCGACCTTTCTGCCATGGGAGGTTACAGAGAAAACACGCCAACTGTGACCCAGGAAGAGGATACTCACCGGACTGTGAATCTGCTCGCACCCTGATCTTAGACTTCCAACCTCCAGAACTATGAGAAATAAATTTCTGTTGTTCATAAGTTACCCAGGCTCTGGTATTTTCTTATAGCAGCCCAAATGGATTACGATCACCTCTGTCCTTAGGTTTCAGACCCAGAAACTCAACTTTGTAGAGGTTACGAGAACCCTAAAGCCACTCAACCAGGCAGAGGCAGATTTGAAATTGAAGTCTCCAATTCCACATGTAAGTCTATCAGACCCTGTCTCCAGACATGATGTCATGAACAAGAGCTAATGCAACAAAGAGTTTACATGCAGCAAAACAATTAGCAAACAAAGTAAGAATATAGTAGACCGACTGTTTTTGTCACCCAATAGTCATTCACCACTCTTCCAGTTGAACAGAAGCCATGCCCCGTGGGCACATTCAGCCCTGCTGTTTTCACTTCCCAGATTTGAGGGGTAGGAAATTATTATCCCTCCTGGCCATCAGCACCCTGACCTCTACCACCCACCGGGCCAGCTTCAAGAACAGCTGGATCCACCTGTTCAAATGAAACAGGTCTGCTCTCTGTGGTGTTGGCTTCTAGTTCAAGCAGCTCTCCCCACATGATAGCAAAGCTGGCTCCCAGCAGTTGCAAGCATGAATCCTACCAGCCTAGCAGTCCCAACAGATACCTTTTAAGTATTTGTTCCCCAAAGCTCCAGTTAAAAGTCCTAGGCTGATTCCAATTTGACCTGCTCTGGACAAACATTTTCTTTACAACCAAGAAGGCTGCCAGACACAATACAGGATGCCCGCCTCGTTAAAGCTGAACTTCAGATAAACAGTAATTTTTTTAGTAGAAGTATGTTGCATGCAATGTTGAAGACACCCTAAAAAGTCGTGGTTTTCATCTGCGGTTCAGCTTTAACTGGGCGCCCCGTGTGGGCTTTGCCGGCTGTGGTGGGCGCCGCGCTGGGTCGGCGGGGACGGTGGGGGACTGTGGCCCGAGCCGGGTTGCACACCCAGCCCACAGCGTGCAGGGAGAGAGGGGCAGCCTCGTCTCCGCTGCAGGAGCTGAGACGGGGAGAAGGGGAGCGCCCCAAAAGGAAACCAGCTGCCCCTCCCAGGAGAGAGGAGATGGCTGTTCAGCAGCCAGAAACAGCAGAGGAGCCAGAGCACAGAAGCGGCGGCCTCTGAGGACGCGGCGCACATATTTCTGGTGGGCGAGGGGCACGCGGGCCGGTCCGTGGGAAAGAGGGGAGCTCGCGCCAGCCCCTCCGCCTCCCGAGCCTGTGCGTTTCCCTAAAAGAGCAGCAGCTGTGCAGACTGACTGTTCACAGTTGTGATAAATCGCCTTAGGAAAGCACTTCGATTAAAGTCACATCTAACTAGAACGCAAGAAGTCATCCCTGAACAAATCAATTGCGAGAGGGGCAGCTCTGGGCGCGCACCCACCCCGCTGCTGTTTTGCTTTCCCCGCAGGACGAGGGCCGCTCACTGGGTCGCGGGGACAGCGCGCTGTCTCAGCTGGGGAAGAGGCGCTTGCTGAGGACACATGCAAAACCCAAAGTGTGAAAGGAGGCCTTTATTCCATTCCTTTGGGGGATTTCTTAATGACGTAAAGCCCAACTTGGTTTCAGATCTGCCTGTCGTTTCCGTGACAGAACCTTCCTGGGGGGGGGGGGTCCACCAGCAGCGGGGTGGCCAGGCGCCACAGGGCTGTGCTCTCCTTCCCAAGCCAGTTCATCTCCATCTGTAGCATTTTCAGAGAAACTCTCGGATAGGTTTTCTCCAACAGGTTCTTTTTCCTTCACTTTATAAAGTCATTCTCCTGCACAAAATGAACGGCCTGAAGACATCACTGAGCCTCTTTTTCTCCCAGGGTCAGGGCCAGCACGGCCCCCAGACCACAGGGGCGCAGGACCTCACAATGGGCTTCAGGCCTTGCCCTCCCCTCCCGCCCCTCCCACCCCGCCCTACCCCTCCCCTCCTCCCCTGCAGAAATCACATCCCTTTCTCCAGACTCCCCACTTCAGCTTGAATTCCAGCAGATCTTTACCCTGCCAGTTAGTAATTCAGGACTAATTAGGTGATTGCTTTCATTTATGGTAGCAGTTGTGGGGGGGTGGATGAAATGGCTTTGCCCCTATTCTTGTTGGAAAAATAAATTACACCCACTGTCACTTGAGATCTTATTTTCCCCCCAATCAAGCAAATTAGCAGCGTGGTTCATTTTCCCAGCATTCACTCCTGAACAGATGGCAGTGCCCTGGAACGTGGCTTAGAGCTGTGTGGTCAGTGCAATTGTTTGGGGCTGTTTGTGCCGACAATGAGAGGAGACGCCTGTCTCCGGAAAGAAAAGTGGCCCTTGTCTTGCTTAGGCCAACGAGCTGCCCAGAGCGCTGCCCGCCTGGCTTCTGAGGAAGATGTACACCGCCATCTAGTGGATATGGGGGCTCACTGCAGTGTGCTCGTTCTCCCGCCTTTCCTTCTGGCCGGTAAGAACAAGCAATAATGCTTCTTGTAAGTTCCTAAAAATAGGGGAGGCCTTATATCACCAGGAGTGAAATGTTTGCCTCAATGTCTGTAATGAAAGTGCAACCCCATGCTTGCACAACGTCTGTCTTGTCAGTAGCCCTCTTTCATCCCGATGTTTAGGTCCAAGACAGGATCCTCATTGTCTGAGCAATGGGTATCTCTCCGAAGCTGGGTCGTTCTCCCCTGTCCCAAGTAGTGTGGGAGGAGACAGTCAGCACCTTCACAGACGCCTTCATCTCTGCAGCCTCGCCATCACTCCTCATCTCGCCCACAGCAAGCCCGATTCCAAAGTGCACAGGGTAGAGGCGTTCGAAAGTTGGCTTGTTCAACCAGGGGCATTGCCACTTCCCAGAGGGAACCAGAAACACACCCACTCCTAAGACTCTTTTCAGTCTTGGCGTTGAGCGGGTTCCCACTCTGTCCCCTGACTACACACAAGTCAGTGTCTTTTTCCTTTCCGCTCATTCTACCTACATGAAGAGCACGTTGATCTCCCCAGTTTTAACACAGGAACCATGATTTTCTTGGGTTTTGTGTATGGGGGTGGGAGAGAATGGGAGAGAGAGCAAGTCCATCCCAATATGGAAGGGCTTGGCGCCGTGGTTCTCCACCAGGGGCAATTTTGCACCCAGGAGACATTTGAAAGTGTCTTGGGACACTTTGGATGGTCACAGCTTACGCGAGGCTAAAAGTCCTTCCATCACAGGACAGGCCCACAGCAAAGAAGCATCCAACCCCACCCAGCAGTCGTGCTGAGGCTGAGAAAGCCTGGTTTAGGCTCGCAGATATCGCCCTCCAGCAAGCCGGTTGGAACACTGATTGTCCTCAAATGGCCCACACTGCAGAGGCTGTGGATAGATAATGCATCCTCTCCCAAGTCAGTACTGACCGCCGTTTTTCTTCTTTTAGACCCTTCCATTTTAAACATAATTTAGCTGTCTCTTTTTTTTCCCTCTGCTCTGCTGAGAAGAGAAAGGATTGGAAAGGGGGAGGGGAAGGTGACAGAAAAGGAGGATTAGAGGCCTGACCTGTTTCTCCTGGAGAAGCTGGGCACATTCCTCTCTCACACGTGCTTTGTGACCCAGCAGGGTACAACTGAAAGCACAATAATTTGCTTGTTATTCAAGTCAGGCATTAGTCCGGGTAATGGCGTGCTTGGTGTAGACATGGATTTCCTTGTTCGGAGCTAAGCACAGGACTAGCTGAATTCTCCATGGAGAAATCTTGATTTGTTCAGGTCTTTCATGTTTTCTACAGAGAAGGGATTATGTCTTCCTAAAGAGGGGCGTTGCTTAAAAAGCTACAAAGTGTAAGAAAAGGATTTAGGGCAGAGGGTTACGTAGCGGAGGGGTACAGGGAATTTCAGAGCCAAGGATTATTTAAAGCCATAGAGTTAAAAAAATCATTGCTTTAGGGACTTCCCTGGGGGTGCAGTGGTTAAGAATCTTCCTGCCAGTGCAGGGAACACGGGTTCGAGCCCTGGTCCGGGAAGATCCCACATGCCGTGGAGAAACTAAGCCCCTGAGGATAGGTGCCAACTGGCACTCACCAGCCCGAGAGGTTTGTCTGCTCAGCCGCGGGGGCGGGCGGAGCTGCAAGCTGAGGATCGGGCTTTAGTCGGAGCGCAGGGAGAGGACTGGGGTTGGTGGCGTGAACATAGCCTGAAGGGGTTAGTGCACCACGGCTAGCCGGGAGGGAGTCCGGGAAAAGATCTGGAGCTGCCGAAGAGGCAAGAGACTTTTACTTCCCTCTTTGTTTCCTGCTGCGTGAGGAGAGGGGATTAAGAGCGCTGCTTAAAGGAGCTCCAGAGACGGGCGCGAGTCGTGGCTAAAAGCGCGGACCCCAGAGACGGGCATGAGACGCTAAGGCTGCTGCTGCCGCCACCAAGAAGCCTGTGTGCGAGCACAGGTCACTATCCACACCCCGCCTCCGGGGAGCCTGTGCAGCCCGCCAGTGCCAGGTTCCCGGGATCCAGGGACAACTTCCCCGGGAGAACGCATGGTGAGCCTCAGGCTGGTGCAAAGTCACGCCGGCCTCTGGAGCCGCAGGCTCGCCCCGCACTCCGTGCCCCTCCCTCCCCCCGGCCTGAGTGAGCCAGAGCCCCCGAATCAGCGGCTCCTTTAACCCCGTCTTGTCTGAGTGAAAAACAGACGCCCTCCAGCGACCTACACGCAGAGGCGGGGCCAAATCCAAACCTGAGCCCCTGGGAGCTGTGAAAACAAAGAAGAGAAAGGGAAATCTCTCCCAGCAGCCTCAGAAGCAGCGGATTAAAGCTCCACAATCAACTTGATGTACCCTGCATCTGTGGAATACATGAATAGACAACGAATCATCCCAAATTGAGGAGGTGGACTTTGAGAGCAAGATTTATCATTTTTTCCCCTTTATCTCTTTTTCTGAGTGTGGATGTGTATGCTTCTCTGTGAGATTTTGCCTGTATAGCTTTGCTTCCACCATTTGTCCTAGGGTTCTATCCGTCTGTTTTTTTAAAAAATTTTTTTCTTAATAATTATTTTTATTTTAATAACTTTATTTTATATTACTTTACCTTTCTTTCTTTCTTTCTTTCTTTCTTTCTTTCCTTCCTTCCTTCTTTCTTTCCTTCCCTCATTTAGACAAAGAATCATCCCAAATTGAGGAAGTGGACTTTGAGAGCAAGATTTATCATTTTTTCCCCTATTCCTCTTTTTGTGAGTTTCTAAGTGTATGCTTCTGTATGAGATTTTGTCTGTATAGCTTTGCTTCCACGATTTATCCAAAGGTTCTATCCGTTCTTTTTTTCCTTAATTTTTTTTATAATAAGTATTTTTTAATTTAATAACTTTATTTTACTTTATCTTCTTTCTTTCTTTCCTTTTTCTTCCTTCCCTCCTCCCTCCCTTCCTTCCTTCCTTCCTCCCACCGTCCCTCCCTCCCTCCGTCCTTTCTTTCTTTCTTTCCTTCTTTTCTTCTTTCTTTCTTCCTTCCTTAAATTAAATTCAATATAGATATTTAAATTTAAGGTAAAATTAAATTATAATTTGAAATGATATGTGGAGTTTTATTTCCTAAAGAATATTTTGGAAATTTCAACTCCTATTTTAACTTATATTTTCAGAGAAGTTATTTGGTCCAAATGAAGAATATCTTCAATTATAGTTCTTCTATTGCAAGCAAAAAAGGATTTATACTTCTTTTCATGAAATACGGTTGTTTGACAACAGAAGGATAAATATTTTATATTTTTAGAAACAACAGTCAGGCTACTGATATTCTTAATGAGTTTTAATAAATCTGAATGCTTCTTATCATCTACTCTTTAGCTGGTACCTGAGGAGTTGTATACCTCCGGGAAGATATGTGCTCCAGACCCGTAAATATGCAGTTCACAGAGCCCACCACCAGAGGACAATAATGAAGTAAAATCTTGAAACCATGTAGTGAAAATAGTGGGAGTTTAAATAAAAGCAACGTTTCACAGTATGCTTTTCTGACCAATGTTATATCTAATACCCTAATGGATTAATGTACACGGATTCTGAAAAGTCAGCAGCACACTTCACTGGTCAATTTCTATGATAAGGGGAACGGAATTTGAGTGTAGAAAAACAGTATACTTACATCTTAAAATTCCACCCCTACAGAATCTACTCACTATTGAAAACTGGTAAGAATAATAGCTTTCTGTGTCTCAGTGACCAGTTAACATTTTCAAGAGTAGAATTTACCTTCCTATGATGCTCAAATACACAGGAAAAATGCATATCTAGGACAATGGATAAACTCTATATGACATGAGAAAATAGTTATTCAAATGGAAAAAGTATAAGATCTACAAGGCACAGTTTTATATGCATTAGTGTGGATATATATACATAAAGAAGCTCTAAGAAACATAAAAATCACTTCCAGGAAGCAATTTTAGGTAGAAGAGAATTAACATGGATGAGGAAGAAAAGAGAGTTGGTTTTAAAATAGTTTCATTGACTTGTTTTTTTTTGTTTATTTATTTGTTTTATTTATTTGGTCTTTGCAATATAAGAAAACAGTGGCTTTCAGATCAGTATCCCAGTGGAACAAAGGGACTGAGGTCTATCCTGGAGCCCAGACATTGTTTGACTATCTTGTAATAATACTGGTGAAATACAACCAAACCATTTGAACTATAAGCATCCTCTCTGACAATAAACTTAAGACACCAACATTATATATTAAAGAAAGTAAAGAGAGAATACTGTTTTCTTTAGAGAGAAAATACAGATCCTGGACCAAATCAATAATGTCAGCAAACCTCATGGATATAAAATATTCTGCTGTCTATCATTTAGAACATGCCTCTAGAGGAGGGAAACTGGGTGATAATTTCCCCAGATTTTATATTTAATTCAAATATTTTAGATAAGAGGCATCTCTAGTAAAACATTGTATTATTGATTCTTTCCAATATGATAGCTCAGAGGAGTTCCTCTTTCCTTCTCAAATACATATGGGGAAATGGAGGTGGGTGTGGGTTATAGGAAGTATCTAAATAGAGCATAATAATCAACAGTTTGTTTTTTAAAAATAGAAATTTCTATTCAAATTGTTTCCAGAGACAGAAACACACAGAGACAATTCCGTGTGACAACAGTGAAAGAGACCAGAGTGATGCAGCTGCAAATCAAAAAACTGCCAACACCAGTGATTGATGGCCACCACCAGAATCTGGTTAAGACAAAGAAGGATCCTCCCCTTGAGGCGTCAGAAAGAACATGGCCTCTCAACACTTTGAGTTTGAACTTCTGGTCTCTAGAGCTGTGATAAAATAAATTTCTGTTCTTTTAAGCTAACAAGTTTGTGGTATCTTGTTATGGTAGCCCTAGAGATGACAGTATTTGATTCCTGAGCTGGCAACTGTATTTTGACTATGTAATGACTATTCCAAGATAATCAACAGACACAAAGATAAAGGCAAAACTGAGACTAAGCCCAGTTCTTTTTATTCCCAGAATAATAAATGATTTTTTAATTAATTTAGATCTCTTTGTCTAACCCCTCTGCTTTTCAGAAGAGTATGTGGGACCAATCAAGTATTAATATGTTATACTTTCATTTTAATTCATCTCAAATTATTTCTAATTCCCCTTATGAGTTCTTACTTGACCCATGAATTATTTAGGAATACATTCTTTAATTTCCATTTGTGATTTTCAACAAATTTCTTTCTGTTAACGATTTCTTATTGCATTCTGTTGTCATCTGAGAGCACTCTCTGTATTGTTTATGTCCTTTAAAATGTACTGAAATTTGTTTTATGGCCTAGCATATAGTATATCCATGTGCATTTGAAAAGAATGTATATTCTGATGCTGTTGGGTGGAATGTTTTATAGATGGCTGTTAGGTCTACTTGATTGATAATGCTGTTCAAGGTTTTTATTTTCTTGTTGATTTTCTGTCTGTTCTGCTATTGAAAGAAGGGTATTAAAGTATCCAACTATTATTGTAGAACTGTCTCTCTTTTCTGTTGTGCCGATTTTGCCTCATTGTATTTTGAAGTCCTGTTGTTAGGTGCATATAAGTTTATAATTATTATGCATTCTAGATGGAATAATCATTTTATCATTTTAAAATGTCTTTGTCGCTAGTAAAAATTTTCGTCTTAAAATGTAATTTTTTTCTGATATTTTCTTAGCCACTTGTTGTTTTGTTTTGTTTTTACTGTTATGGTATATCTATTCCAACCCTTTTACACTTCACCTATATATTTTCTTTTTTCTTTTTTTTATTTTGGTAACATCTTTATTGGGGTATAATTGCTTTACAAAGGTGTGTTAGTTTCTGTTTTATAACAAAGTGAATCAGTTACACACATACATATGTTCCCATATCTCTTCCCGCTTGCGTCTCCCTCCCTCCTACCCTCCTTATCCCACCCCTCCAGGCGGTCACAAAGCACCGAGCTGATATCCCTGTGCTATGCGGCTGCTTCCCACTAGCTATCTACCTTACGTTTGTTAGTGTATATATGTCTATGCCTCTCTCCCGCTTTGTCACAAATCACCCTTCCCCCTCCCCATATCCTCAAGTCCGTTCTCCAGTAGGTCTGTGTCTTTATTCCTGTCTTACCCCTAGGTTCTTCATGACATTTCTTTTTCTTAAATTCCATATATATGTGTTAGCATATGGTATTTGTCTTTCTCTTTCTGACTTACTTCACTCTGTATGACAGGCTCTAGGTCTATCCACCTCATTACAAATAGCTCAATTTCGTTTCTTTTTATGGCTGAGTAATATTCCATTGTATATATGTGCCACATCTTCTTTATCCATTCATCCGATGATGGGCACTTAGGTTGTTTCCATCTCTGGGCTATTGTAAATAGAGCTGCAATGAACATTTTGGTACATAACTCTTTTTGAATTTTGGTTTTCTCAGGGTATATGCCCAGTAGTGGGATTGCTGGGTCATATGGTAGTTCTATTTGTAGTTTTTTAAGGAACCTCCATACTGTTCTCCATAGTGGCTGAACCAATTCATATTCCCACCAGCAGTGCAAGAGTGTTCCCTTTTCTCCACACCCTCTCCAGCATTTATTGTTTCTAGATTTTTGGTGATGGCCATTCTGACTGGTGTGAGATGATATCTCATTGTAGTTTTGATTTGCATTTCTCTAATGATTAATGATGTTGAGCATTCTTTCATGTGTTTGTTGGCAGTCTGTATATTTTCTTTGGAGAAATGTCTGTTTAGATCTTCTGCCCATTTTTGGATTGGCTTGTTTTCTTTTTTTGTTATTGAGCTGCATGAGCTGCTTGTAAATTTTGGAAATTAATCCCTTGTCAGTTGCTTCATTTGCAAGTATTTTCTCCCATTCTGAGGGTTGTCTTTTGATCTTGTTTATGGTTTTCTTTGCTGTGCCAAAGCTGTGAAGTTTCATTAGGTCCCGTTTGTTTATTTTTGTTTTTATTTCCATTTCTCTAGGAGGTGGGTCAAAAAGGATCTTGCTGTGATTTATGTCATAGAGTGTTCTGCCTATGTTTTCCTCTAAGAGTTTCATAGTTTCTGGGCTTGCACGTAGGTCTTTAATCCATTTTGAGCTTATTTTTGTATATGGTGTTAGGGAGTGATCTAATCTCATACTTCTACATGCACCTGTCCAGTTTTCCCAGCACCACTTACTGAAGATGCTGTCCTTTCTCCACTGTACATTCCTGCCTCCTTTATCAAAGATAAGGTGACCATATGTGCGTGTGTTTATCTCTGGGCTTTCTATCCTGTTCCATTCATCTATCTTTCTGTTTTTGTGCCAGTACCATACTGTCTTGATTACTGTAGCTGTGTTGTATAGTCTGAAGTCAGGGAGCCTGATTCCTCCAGCTCCGTGTTTCGTTCTCAAGATTGCTTTGGGTATTCGGGGTCTTTTGTGTTTCCATACAAATTGCGAAATTTTTTGTTCTAGTTCTGTGAAAAATGCCAGTGGTAGTTTGATAGGGATTGCAGTGAATCAGTAGATTGCTTTGGGTTGTAGAATCATTTTCACAATGTTGATTCTTCCAATCCAAGAACATGGTATATCTCTCCATCTATTTGTATCATCTCTAATTTCTTTCATCAGTGTCTTATAATTTTCTGCATACAGGTCTTTTGTCTCCTTAGGTAGGTTTATTCCTAGATATTTTATTCTTTTTGTTGCAATGGTCAATGGGAGTGTTTTCTTGATTTCACTTTCAGATTTTTCATCATTAGTATATAGGAATGCCAGAGATTTCTGTGCATTAATTTTGTATCCTGCCACTTTACCAGATTCATTGATTAGCTCTAGTAGTTTTCTGGTAGCATCTTTAGGATTCTCTATGTATAGGATCATCTCCTCTGCAAACAGTGACAGCTTTACTTCTTCTTTTCCGATTTGGATTCCTTTTATTTCCTTTTCTTCTCTGATTGCTGTGGTTAAAACTTCCAAAACTATATTGAGGAAGAGTGGTGACAGTGTGCAACCTTGTCTTGTTCCTGATCTTAGTGGAAACTGTTTCAATTTTTCACCATTGAGGATGATGTTGGCTGTGGGTTTGTCATATATGGCCTTTATTATGTTGAGGAAAGTTCCCTGTATGCCTACTTTCTGCAGGGTTTTTATCATAAATGGGTGTTGAATTTTGTCAAAAGCTTTCTCTGCATGTATTGAAATGATCATATGGTTTATCTCCTTCAATTTGTTATTATGGTTTATCACATTGATAGATTTGTGTATATTGAAGAATCCTTGCATTCCTGGAATAAACCCCACTTGATCATGGTGTATGATCCTTTGAATGTGCTGTCGGATTGTGTTTGCTAGTATTTTGTTGAGGATTTGTGCATCTATGATCATCAGTGAAATTGGCCTGTAGTTTTCTTTCTTTGTGACATCCTTGTCTGGTATTGGAATCAAGGTGATGGTGGCCTCGTAGAATGAATTTGGGAGTGTTCCTCCCTCTGCTATATTTTGGAAGAGTTTGAGAAGGATAGGTGTTAGCTCTTCTCTAAATGTTTGATAGAATTTGCCTGTGAAGCCATCTGGTCCTGGGCTTTGGTTTGTTGGAGGATTTTTTTTTTTTTTTTTTTTTTTTTTTTTGTGGTACGCGGGCCTCTCACTATTGTGGCCTCTCCCGTTGCAGAGAACAGGCTCCGGACACGCAGGCTCAGTGGCCATGGCTCATGGGACCAGCTGCTCTGCACCATGTGGGATCCTCCCGGACTGGGACACGGATTCGGCAGGTGGACTCTCAACCACTGCGCCACCTGGGAAGCCCTGTTGGAAGATTTTTAATCACAGTTTCAATATCAGTGCTTGTGATTTGTCGTTCATATTTTCTATTTCTTCCTGATTCAGTCTTGGCAGGTTGTGCATTTCTAAGAATTTGTCTATTTCTTCCAGATTGTCCATTTTATTGGCATACAGTTGCTTGTAGTAATCTCTCATGATCTTTTTTATTTCTGCAGTGTCAGTTGTTACTTCTCCTTTTTCATTTCTAATTGTATTGATTTGAGTCTTCTCCCTTTTTTTCTTGATGAGTCTGGCTAATGGTTTATCAATTTTGTTTACCTTCTCAAAGAACCCGCTTTTAGTTTTATTGATCTTTGCTATTGTTTCCTTCCTTTATTTTTCATTTATTTCTGATCTGATTTTTATTATTTCTTTCCTTCTGCTAACTTTGTTAGTTTTTTGTTCTTCTTTCTCTAATTGCTTTAGGTGCAAGGTTAGGTTGTTTATTCGAGATGTTTCCTGTTTCTTAAGGTGGGCTTGTATTGCTATAAACTTCCCTCTTAGAAGTACTTTTGCTGCATCCCATAGATTTTGGGACATCGTGTCTGCATTGGCACTTTTTTCTAGGTATTTTTTGATTTCCTCTTTGATTTCTTAAGTGATCACTTCGTAATTAAGTCGTGTATTGTTTAGCCTCCATGTGTTTGTGTCTTTTACAGATATTTTCCTGTAATTGATGTCTAGTCTCATGGCGTTGTGTTCGGAAAAGATACTTGATACAATTTCAATTTTCTTAAATTTACCTAGGCTTGATTTGTGACCCAAGATATGATCTATCCTGGAGAATGTTCCATGAGCACTTGAGAAAAATGTGTATTCTGTTGTTATGGATGAAATGTCCCATAAATATCAATTAAGTCCATCTTGTTTAATGTATCATTTAAAGCTTGTGTTTCCTTATTTATTTTCATTTTGGATGATCTGTCCATTGGTGAAAGTGAGGTGTTAAAGTCCCCTACTCTGAATGTGTTACTGTCGATTTCCCCTTTTATGGCTGTTAGTATTTGCCTTATGTATTGAGGTGCTCCTATGTTGGATGCATAAATATTTACAATTGTTATATCTTCTTCTTGGATCGATCCCTTGATCATTATGTAGTGTCCTTCTTTGTCTCTTCTAATAGTCTTTATTTTAAAGTCTATTTTGTCTGATATGAGAATTGCTACTCCAGCTTTCTTTTGGTTTCCATTTGTATGGAATATCTTTTTCCATCCCCTTACTTTCAGTCTGTATGTGTCTCTAGGTCTGAAGTGGGTATATTGTAGACAGCATATATATAGGTCTTGTCTTTGTATCCATTCAGCCAATCTGTGTCATTTGGTGGGAGCATTTAGTCCATTTTAATTTAAGGCAATTATCGATATGTATGTTCCTATTCCCATTTTCTAAATTGTTTTGGGTTCATTATTATAGGTCTTTTCCTTCTCTTGTGTTTCTTGCCTAGAGAAGTTCCTTTAGCATTTGTTGTAAAGTTGGTTTGGTGGTGCTGAACTCTCTCAGCTTTTGCTTGTCTGTAAAGGCTTTAATTTCTCCATCAAATCTGAATGAGATCCTTGCTGTGTACAGTAATCTTGGTTGCAGGTTTTTCTCCTTCATCACTTTCAGTATGTCCTGCCACTCCCTTCTGTCTTGTAGAGTTTCTGCTGAGAGATCAGCTTTTAACCTTATGGGGATTCCCTTGTGTGTTATTTGTTGTTTTTCCCTTGCTGCTTTTAATATGTTTTCTTTGAATTTAATTTTTGACAGTTTGATTAATATGTGTCCTGCCGTATTTCTCCTTGTATTTATCCTGTATGGGACCCTCTGATTATGGGATTTGATTAACTAATTCCTTTCCTATATTAGGGAAGTTTTCAACTATAATCTCTTCAAATATTTTCTCAGTCCCATTCTTTTTTTCTTCTTCTTCTGGAACCCCTATAATTCGAATGTTGGTGCGTTTAATGTTGTCCCAGGGGTGTCTGAGAGTGTCCTCAGTTCTTTTCATTCTTTTTTCTTTATTCTGCTCTGCAGTAGTTATTTCCACTATTTTATTTTCCAGGTCACTTATGCGTTCTTCTGCCTCAGTTATTCTGCTATTCATCCCATCTAGAGTGTTTTTCATTTCATTTATTGTGTTGTTCATTTTTGTTTGTTGCATGTTTAGTTCCTCTAGGTCCTTGTTAAATATTTCTTGCATTTTGTCTATTCTATTTCCAAGGTTTTGAATCACCTTTACTGTCATTATTCTGAATACATTTTCAGGTAGACTGCCTACTTCCTCTTCATTTGTTAGGTCTGTGGTGTTTTTATCTTGCTCCTTCCTCTACTGTGTGTTTTTCTGTCTTCTCATTTTGCTTATCTTATTGTGTTTGGGGTCTCCTTTTTGCAGGCTGCAGGTTCTTAGTTCCCGTTGTTTTTGGTGTCTGTCCCCAGTGGCTAAAGTAGTTTCAGTGGGTTGTGTAGGTTTCCTAGTGGAGGGGACTAGTGCCTGTGTTCTGGTGGATGAGCCTGGATCTTGTCTTTCTGGTGGGCAGGTCCACATCTGGTGGTGTGTTTTGGCGTGTCTGTGGACTCATTATTATTTGATGCAGCCTCTCTGCTAATGGGTGGGGTTGTGTTCCTGTCTTGCTAGTTGTTTGGCATAGAATGTCCAGCACCGTAGCTTGGTAGTCATTGAGTGAAGCTGGGTACTGGTGTTCAGATGGAGATCTCTGGGAGATTTTTGCCATGTGATATTATGTGGAGCTGGGAGGTCTCTTGTGGACCAGTGTCCTGAAGTTGGCTCTCCCACCTCAGAGGCACAGCACTGACTCCTGGCTGCAGCTCCAAGAGCCTTTCATCCACACAGCTCACAAGAAAAGGGAGAAAAATTAGAAAGAAAGAATTAGTAGAAGTACAAAGAAAGGAGGGAGGGAGGGAGGAAGGAAGGAAGGAAGGAAGAAAAAAGAAAGGAAGAAGATAAGGTAAAATGAAATAAAATAAGATAAAATATAATAAAGTTATTAAAATAAAAAAACAATTATTAAGAGAGAAAAAAAACGGACGGATAGAACCCTAGGACACATGGTGGAAGCAAAGCTATACAGACAAAATCTCACATGGAAGCATACACATACAAACTCACAAAAAGAGGAAAAGTGGAAAAAATCATAAATCATGCTCTCAAAGTCCACCTCCTGAATTTGGGATGATTGGTTGTCTAAAGGAGGGAAGGAAGGAAACAAAGAATGAAGATAAAGTAAAGTAAAATAAAGTTATTAAATTAAAAAGCTATTATTAAGAAAAAAAATTTTTAAAAAAAACAGACTTATAGAACCCTAGGACAAATGGTAGAAGCAAAGCTATACAGGCAAAATCTCACAGAGAAGCATACACATACACATTCACAAAAAGAGGTAAAGGGGAAAAAATGATAAATCTTGCTCTCAAAGTCCACCTCCTCAATTTGGGATGATTCGTTGTCTATTCATGTATTCCACAGATGCAGGGTACATCAAGTTGATTGTGGAGCTTTAATCCGCTGCTTCTGAGGCTGCTGGGAGAGATTTCCCTTTCTCTTCTTTGTTCTCACACCTCCCAGGGACTCAGGTTTGGATTTGGCCCCGCCTCTGCGTGTAGGTCGCTGGAGGGCGTCTGTTCTTCACTCAGACAGGACGGGGTTAAAGTAGGAGCTGATTCGGGGGCTCTGGCTCTCTCAGGCCGGGGGGGGGGGGAGGGAGGGGCACCGAGGGCAGGGCAAGCCTGTGGCGCCACAGGCCGACGTGACGTTGCACCAGCCTGAGGCGCACTGTGCGTTCTCCCAGGAAGCTGTCCCTGGATCCCGGGAACCTGGCAGTGGCGGGCTGCACAGGCTCCCAGGAAGCAGGGTGTGGATAGTGACTTGTGCTCACACACAGGTTTCTTGGTGGCAGCAGCAGCAGCCTTAGCGTCTCATGCCCATCTCTGGGGTCCGCGCTTTCATCCGCGGCTCACGCCGTCTCTGGAGCTCCTTTAAGCAGCACGCTTAATCCCCTCTCCTCGCGCAGCAGGAAACAAAGAGGGAAGAAAAAGTCTCTTGCCTCTTCGGCAGCTCCAGATCTTTTCCTGGACTCCCTCCAGGCCAGCCGTGGTGCACTAAATCCCTGCAGGCTGTTTTCACGCAGCCAACCCCAGTCCTCTCCCTGCGCTCCGGCCAAAGCCCGAGCCTCAGCTCCCAGCCCCACCTGCCCCGGTGCGGGAGAAGACAAACCTCTCGGGCTGGTGATTGCCTGTCATCACCGATCTTCTGTGCGGGAATCTCTCCACTTTGACCCCCGCACCCCTGTTGCTGTGCTCTCCTCTGCGGCTCCGAACCTTCCCCCTCCACCACCCGCAGTCTCTGCCAGCGAAGGGGCTTCCTAGTGTGTGGAAACCTTTCCTCCTTCACAGCTCCCTCCCACTGGTGCAGGTCCCGTTCCTATCCTTTTGTCTCTGTTTATTCTTTTTTCTTGTGCCCTACCCAGGTACGTGGGGGGTTTCTTGCCTTTTGGGAGGTCTGAGGTCTTCTGCCAACGTTCAGTAGGTGTTCTGTAGGAGTTGTTCCACGTGTAGATGTATTTCTGGTGTATCTGTGGGGAGGAAGGTGATCTCCCCATCTTACCATTCCACCATATTCCCGGAAGCCCTTTGGCAACTTTTAAAAGTGAAAAAGACAACCGCGGTTGAAAAGAAAAGGAAAAAATGGGACTTCCCTGTTGGTGCAGTGGTTGAGAGTCCGCCTGCCGATGCAAGGGACACGGTTCGTGCCCCTGTCCGGGAGGATCCCACATTCCGTGGAGCAGCTGGGCCCGTGAGCCATGGCCGTTGAGCCTGCGTGTCCAGAACTTGTGCCCCGCAACGGGAGAGGCCACAACAGTGAGAGGCCCACGTTCCGAAAAAAAAAAAGGAAAAAATGGCTACATAGCTTAAAAAACAAAATACACAGCAAAGCAAAACACACTCTGACATCAAAAAACATTTGTTCGATTTAAAAATCTCAGTGTGGGAAGATGGCGGAAGAGTAAGACGCTGAGATCACCTTCCTCCAAACAGATATATCAGAAATACGTGTACATGTGGAACTGCTCCTATACAACACCTACGGAACGCTGGCAGAAGACCTCAGACCTCCCAAAAAGCAAGAAACTCCCCATGTACCTGGGTAGGGCACAAGAAAAAAGAATAAACAGAGACAAAAGAATAGGGACGGGACCTGCAGCAGTAGGATGGAGCCATGGAGGAAAGGTTTCCACACACTAGGAAGACCCTTCGTGGGCAGAGACTGCGGGTGGCAGAAGGGGGGAGCTTCGGAGCCATGGAAGAGAGCACAGCAACAGGGGTACAGAGGGAAAAGCGGACAGATTTCCGCACAGAGGATCGGTCCTGACCAGCACGCACCAGCCCGAGGCTTGTCTGCTCACCCGCCAGGGCAGGCGGTGCTGGCAGCTGAGGATCGGCCTTCAGTCTGAGCACAGGGAGAGGACTTGGTTTGGCAGTGTGAACACAGCCTGCAGGGGGTTAGTGCACCACGGCTAGCCGGGAGGGAGTCCGGGAAAATGTCTGGACCAGCCGAAGATGCAAGACACTTTTTCTTCCCTCTTTGTTTCCTGGTGCGCGAGGAGAAGGGATTAAGAGTGCTGCTTAAAGGAGCTCCAGAGATGGGCGCGAGCTGCGGCTAACAGTGCGGACCCCAGAGACGAGCATAAGACGCTAAGACTGCTGCTGCCACCACCAATCAACCTGTGTGCGAGCACAGGTCACTCTCCACACCTCCCTTCCAGGGAGCCTGTTCAGCCCGCAATGATCCCGCAATCCCAGGATCCCGGGATCCAGGGACAACTTCCCGGGAGAACGCACGGCGCGCCTTAGGCTGGTGCAACTTCACACTGGCCTCTGTTGCCGCAGGCTCGCCCCGCAATCCGTACCCCTCCTTCCCCCCAGGCTGAGTGAGCCAGAGCCCCCGAATCCGCGGCTCCTCTAACCCTTTCCTGTCTGAGCGAAGAACAGACGCCCTCCGGCAACCTACAAGCAGAGGCAGGGCCAAATCTAAAGCTGAATCCCGGGAGCTGTGCAAACAAAGAAGAGAAAGGGAAATGTCTCCCAGCAGCCTCAGGAGCAGCAGATTAAATCTCCACAATCGAACTGATGTACCCAACATCTGTGGAATACCTGAATAGACAAAGAATCATCCCAAATGGAGGAGGTGGACTTTGAGAGCAAGATTTATTATTTTTTCCCTTTTCCTCTTTTTGTGAGTGTGTATGTGTATGCTACTGTGTGAGATTTTGCCTGTATAGCTTTGCTTTCACCATTTGTCCTAAGCTTCTATCCATCCTTTTTTGGTTTTTTTGTTTTACTTTAAAAAAATATGTTTTTAATAATTATTTTTTTATTTTAATAACTTTATATTATTTTACCTTACTTTATTTTATTTTATTTATCCTCTTTTTTTCTTTCTTTCTACTTTTTGTCCCTTTTATTCTGAGCCGTGTGGATGAAAGGCTATTGGTGCTACAGCCAGGAATCAATGCTGTGCCTCTGAGGTGGGAGAGCCAACTTCAGGACACTCGTCCTCAAGGGACCTCCTAGCTCCACGTAATACCAAATGGCAAAAATCTCCCAGAGATCTCCATCTCAACACCAACACCCAACTTCACTGAATGACCAGCAAGCTACAGTGTTGGACACCCTATGGCAAACAACTAGCAAGACAGGAGCACAACCTCACCAATTAGCAGAGAAGCTGCCTAAAATCATAGTAAATCCACAGACACCCCAAAACACACCACCAGACGTGGACCTGCCCACCAGAAAGACAAGATCCAGCCTCATCCACCAGAACACAGGCACTACTCCCCTCCACCAGGAAGCCTACATAACCCACTGAACCAACTTTAGCCACTGAGGACAGACACCAAATGCAACGGGAAGTATGAACCTGCAGCCTGCAAAAAGGAGACCCCCAAACACAGTAAGATAAGCAAAATGAGAAGAGGGAAAAACACACAGCAGATGAAGGAGCAAGACAAAAACCCACCAGAGCTAAAAAATGAAGAGGAATTAGGCAGTCTACCTGAAAAAGAATTCAGAGTAATGATAGTAAAGATGATCTAAAATCTTGGAAATAGAATACAGACAATGCAAGAAACCTTTAACAAGCACCTACAAGAATTAAAGATGAAACAAGCAACGATGAACAACTCAATAAATGAAATTAAAAATACTCTAGAAGGGGCTTCCCTGGTGGCGCAGTGGTTGAGAGTCCGCCTGCCGATGCAGGGGAAACGGGTTCGTGCCCCGGTCTGGGAAGATCCCACATGCCGTGGAGCGGCTGCTCCCATGAGGCATGGCCACTGAGCCTGCGCATTCGGTGCCTGTGCTCCACAATGGGAGAGGTCACAATAGTGAGAGGCCCACGTACTGCAAAAAAAAAAAAAAAAAAAGTACTCTAGAATGGATCAATAGCAGAATAACTGAGGCAGAAGAATGGATAAGTGACCTGGAAGATAAAGTAGTGGAAATAACTACTACAGAGCAGAATAAAGAAAAAACAATAAAAATAACTTAGGACAGTCTCAGAGACCTCTGGGACAACATTAAATTCACTAACATTCGAATTATAGGGGTTCCAGAAGAAGAAGAGAAATAGAAAGGGACTGAGAAAGTATTTGAAGAGATTATAGTTGAAAACTTCCCTAATATGGGAAAGGAAATAGTTAATCAACGCCAGGAAGCACAGAGAGTCACATACAGGATAAATCCAAGGAGAAATATGCCAAGACACGTATTAATCAAACTGCCAAAAATTAAATATAAAGAAAAATTATTGAAAGCAGCAAGGGAAAAGCAAAAAATAACATACAAGGGAATCCCAATAAGGTTAACAGCTGATCTTTCAGCAGAAACTTTGCAAGCCAGAAGGGACTGGCAGGACATATTTAAAGTGATGAAGGAGAAAAACCTGCAACCAAGATTACTCTACCCTGCAAGGATCTCATTCAGGTTTGATGGAGAAATGAAAACATTTACAGACAAGCAAAAGCTGAGAGAGTTCAGCACTACCAAACCAGCTTTATCAAATGCTAAAGGAACTTCTCTAGGCAAGAAACACAAGAAGGAAAACACCTATAATACCCAACGCAAAACAATTAAGTAAATGGGAATAGGAACATACATATCGATAATTATCTTAAATGTAAATGGATTAAATCCTCCAACCAAAAGACACAGACTGGATGAATGGATACAAAAATAAGACCCATATATATGCTGTCTACAAGAGACCCGTTTCAGACCTAGAGACACACACAGACTGAAAGTGAATGGATGAAAAAAGATATTCCATGCAAATGGAAATCCAAATAAAGCTGGAGTAGCAATTGTCATACCAGACAAAATAGACTTTAAAATAAAGACTATTAGAAGAGACAAAGAAGGACACTACATAATGATCAAGGGATCGATCCAAGAAGAAGATATAACAATTGTAAATATTTATGCATCCAACATAGGAGCACCTCAATACATAAGGCAAATACTAACAGCCATAAAAGGGGAAATCGACAGTAACACATTCAGAGTAGGGGACTTTAACACCTCACTTTCACCAATGGACAGATCATCCAAAATGAAAATAAATAAGGAAACACAAGCTTTAAATGATACATTAAACAAGATGGACTTAATTGATATTTATGGGACATTTCATCCAACACAACAGAATACACATTTTTCTCAAGTGCTCATGGAACATTCTCCAGGATAGATCATACCTTGGGTCACAAATCAAGCCTAGGTAAATTTAAGGAAATTGAAATTGTATCAAGTATCTTTTCTGACCACAACGCTATGAGAATAGATATCAATTACGGGAAAAGATCTGTAAAAAATACAAGCACATGGAGGCTAAACAATACACTACTTAATAACAAAGTGATCACTGAAGAAATCAAAGAGGAAATAAAAAAAAAACTGGAAACAAATGACAATGGAGACACTGTGATATAAACCCTATGGGATGCAGCAAAAGCAGGTTTAAGAGGGAAGTTTATAGCAATACAAGCCCACCTTAAGAAACAGGAAACGTCTCGAATAAACAACCGAACCTTGCACCTAAAGCAATTAGAGAAAGAAGAACAAAAAACTAACAAAGTTAGCAGAAGGAAAGAAATAATAAAAATCAGATCAGAAATAAATGATAAAGAAATGAAGGAAACAATAGCAAAGATCAATAAAACTAAAAGCGGGTTCTTTGAGAAGGTAAACAAAATTGATAAACCATTAGCCAGACTCATCAAGAAAAAAAGGGAGAAGACTCAAATCAATAGAATTAGAAATGAAAAAGGAGAAGTAACAACTGACACTGCAGCAATACAAAAGATCATGAGAGATTACTACAAGCAACTCTATGCCAATAAAATGGACAACTTGGAAGACATGGACAAATTCTTAGAAATGCACAACCTGCCAAGACTGAATCAGGAAGAAATAGAAAATATAAACAGACCAATCACAAGCACTGAAATTGAAACTGTGATTAACAATCTTCCAACAAACCAAAGCCCAGGACCAGATGGCTTCACAGGCAAATTCTATCAAACATTTAGAGAAGAGCTAACACCTATCCTTCTCAAACTCTTCCAAAATATAGCAGAGGGAGGAACACTCCCAAATTCATTCTACGAGGCCACCATCACCTTGATTCCAATACCAGACAAGGATGTCACAAAGAAAGAAAACTACAGGCCAATATCACTGATGATCATAGATGCACAAATCCTCAACAAAATACTAGCAAACACAATCCGACAGCACATTCAAAGGATCATACACCATGATCAAGTGGGGTTTATTCCAGGAATGCAAGGATTCTTCAATATACACAAATCTATCAATGTGATAAACCATAATAACAAATTGAAGGAGATAAACCATATGATCATTTCAATACATGCAGAGAAAGCTTTTGACAAAATTCAACACCCATTTATGATAAAAACCCTGCAGAAAGTAGGCATACAGGGAACTTTCCTCAACATAATAAAGGCCATATATGACAAACCCACAGCCAACATCATCCTCAATGGTGAAAAATTGAAACAGTTTCCACTAAGATCAGGAACAAGACAAGGTTGCACACTGTCACCACTCTTCCTCAATATAGTTTTGGAAGTTTTAACCACAGCAATCAGAGAAGAAAAGGAAATAAAAGGAATCCAAATCGGAAAAGAAGAAGTAAAGCTGTCACTGTTTGCAGAGGAGATGATCCTATACATAGAGAATCCTAAAGATGCTACCAGAAAACTACTAGAGCTAATCAATGAATCTGGTAAAGTGGCAGGATACAAAATTAATGCACAGAAATCTCTGGCATTCCTATATACTAATGATGAAAAATCTGAAAGTGAAATCAAGAAAACACTCCCATTGACCATTGCAACAAAAAGAATAAAATATCTAGGAATAAACCTACCTAAGGAGACAAAAGACCTGTATGCAGAAAATTATAAGACACTGATGAAAGAAATTAGAGATGATACAAATAGATGGAGAGATATACCATGTTCTTGGATTGGAAGAATCAACATTGTGAAAATGATTCTACAACCCAAAGCAATCTACTGATTCACTGCAATCCCTATCAAACTACCACTGGCATTTTTCACAGAACTAGAACAAAAAATTTCGCAATTTGTATGGAAACACAAAAGACCCCGAATACCCAAAGCAATCTTGAGAACGAAACACGGAGCTGGAGGAATCAGGCTCCCTGACTTCAGACTATACAACACAGCTACAGTAATCAAGACAGTATGGTACTGGCACAAAAACAGAAAGATAGATGAATGGAACAGGATAGAAAGCCCAGAGATAAACACACGCACATATGGTCACCTTATCTTTGATAAAGGAGGCAGGAATGTACAGTGGAGAAAGGACAGCATCTTCAGTAAGTGGTGCTGGGAAAACTGGACAGGTGCATGTAGAAGTATGAGATTAGATCACTCCCTAACACCATATACAAAAATAAGCTCAAAATGGATTAAAGACCTACGTGCAAGCCCAGAAACTATGAAACTCTTAGAGGAAAACATAGGCAGAACACTCTATGACATAAATCACAGCAAGATCCTTTTTGACCCACCTCCTAGAGAAATGGAAATAAAAACAAAAATAAACAAACGGGACCTAATGAAACTTCACAGCTTTGGCACAGCAAAGAAAACCATAAACAAGATCAAAAGACAACCCTCAGAATGGGAGAAAATATTTACAAATGAAGCAACTGACAAAGGATTAATCTCCAAAATTTACAAGCAGCTCATGCAGCTCAATAACAAAAAAAAAAACAACCCAATCCAAAAATGGGCAGAAGACCTAAATAGACATTTCTCCAAAGCAGATATACAGACTGCCAACAAACACATGAAAGAATGCTCAACGTCATTAATCATTAGAGAAATCCAGATCAAAACTACAATGAGATATCATCTCACACCAGTCAAAATGGCCATCATCAAAAATTCTAGAAACAATAAATGTTGGAGAGGGTGTGGAGAAAAGGGAACACTCTTTCACTGCCGGTGGGAATGTGAATTGGTACAGCCACTGTGGAGAACAGTATGGAGGTTCCTTAAAAAAGTACAAATAGAACTACCATATGACCCAGCAATCCCACTACTGGGCATATACCCTGAGAAAACCATAATTCAAAAAGAGTCATGTACCAAAATGTTCATTGCAGCTCTATATACAATAGCCTGGAGATGGAAACAACCTAAGTGTCCATCATCAGATGAATGGATAAAGAAGATGTGGCACATATATACAATGGAATGTTACTCAGCCATAAAGGGAAACGAAATTGAGCTATTTGTAATGAGGTGGATAGACCTAGATTTTGTCATACAGAGTGAAGTAAGTCAGAAAGAGAAAGACAAATACCGTATGCTAACACACACACACACACACACACACACACACACACACACACACATATGTATATATGTATACATATATATATATGTATATATATGGAATTTAAGGGAAAAAATGTTATGAAGAACCTAGGGGTTAGACAGGAATAAAGACACAGACCTACTAGAGAATGGACTTGAGGATATGGGGATCGGGAAGGGTAGGCTGTGACAAAGCGAGAGAGGCATGGACATATATGCACTACCAAATGTAAAGTAGATAGCTAGTGGCAAGCAGCCGCATAGCACAGGGAGATCAGCTAGGTGCTTTGTTACCACCTGGAGGGGTGGGATAGGGAGGGTGGGAGGGAAGGAGACGCAAGAGGGAAGAGATATGGGAATATATGTATATGTATAACTGATTCACTTTGTTATAAAGCAGAAACTAACACAGCATTGTAAAACAATTATACTCTAATAAAGATGTAAAAAAAAAAAAAAAGAAAAGAAATTCTGTGGAGAACGAAGAATGAAGCCGACCACGGGCTGTCCCATTCCTTCCTCAGAATCTCATAGAGCCTGGCTGTACAACCTAACCCCAGGTTCCATGCAATATCCCTCCACGCTCTCAATACATTTCCTTTTCATCAGCAATAGCTATTAAGACTGTGGTTTAAATTGGTTTCCTACCCACCCCTTTCTCCCAGGCTGGCTTCCGCCCTACTAAAGCACCGTCACCAGCCCCCCAGTAGATGTATCCCTATCTCACCCGAGGTCCTGGCTGTTTTCTCGGTCTGTTATTCTTCATGCTCCACAAGTACGAATAGAATCTGACCGCCAAGTCTTCTTCACACTCTGTCCTCTGTTGGTTTCCATGACATTGTGCTTCCTAATTTCAGCCTCTTCCCACGTCTTCTCCCAGCCCCTTCTCTCTCCTCGGTGTCCAGTCCTTGATTGATCTTTGGCTCAGTCCACGGGCTTCTACTCTTCTTTGTATATAGTATTTCTAGTAATTCTTTCTCTTAGTGGCCTTACCCAATACCAGGCCTATAGTTTCTAACTGTATTGTTTAGCTCTTACTTGTCCATGAGCTCGCTCAAATTCAACACGTACAAAGCAAAACTATCTCTGCATCCAAATTTTCCTCAGTTACCTGCCCTTTTTTTTCTTCAATTTTCTATACACAAGAGACCTTGGAACTTATTTCTGACTCTACTCTATCCCCTAAGTGGAATCTGTACTATAATCTTGCAGGTTTTCTCTTCCAGATAGCTCTCAGATTTGTTCTATCCTCCCCGTCCCCAATGCCATTACCTTTGCCCTAGCACATATTACTTCAACAGAATCTTAACTGGTCTCTTGTTTTCCACATTCTCTTAATCATGCCCATTCTGTACATCACTGCAAAATCTCTCCCGCCTCCCTTGCATTGGGCATGTGATTCCCCTATTCAGAACCAACAGTGGATTCCTCATCACTAGTATCCACAAATATTTACTGAATTCTTACTATGGATGCTTGCGTGTACAGATGCAAAACATCTTCTAGGAGCCTATGATACAATTATGGAAATTACAGAGGACGTAAGTTTTAAAAGATGTAAAACCACGGTAATATAATGTATCAAATTAATGGTGCAAATAACAGTGCCAAATAACCTCCATTCTATGGAGGATGTAATTACAAGGTTGGGAAAGTTAGAAGAACGGGAGACATGACAGAGAGGCAGTAAGAAAAACATTCTATAGAGAAACTAGCATCAGCAAAGATGAGAAACTCTCAGTGCATTTTCAGGAAACAGGAGGAGGAAGCCAGGCTGGTGAAGATAGAGGGGAGGATATACCATGTAGAAAAATTAGAATAGTCAACGAGGCAGGAAGTTAGCTAATTGGTTGGAGAAGAGTGACCAATAGCCCCATTAGTCAAGAACGTGGGGCTAAGACATTTTGTCTAGTGCAAAGACGTTCTGTAGTGTGAAGAGTGCCAGACGATAGCATTGGAAATTTTGATGGAGAATCCAGAGTTCACTGGGAGCCACTGAAGGCTTTAAAACAACCAAAGAAGGCCATCAAAGAGGTGTTTCAGGGCCCCGAGGACAAGGACCAGATCCAGCCTGCTAACATAGTGCTGAGCACGTCAGAGGTACTTAATATTCAGTGGTGCCTGTCAACGAGAAATGTGATCCTTAGGGGTAGGGGGAGAGCTAACTTGGGGGTAAGGAGGGTCATGATAGAAACAGAAGACTAAATAGGAAATGCCACTGGCAAAATAAAAAAAAGAGCTGTGTGGGACCACATTGTTTATTTATACTAATCACCATTCTTCAAGCAGGGTAACAATGAGAGCACAAGCTTGTGGGCAGGAATAAGCATAGTTACCAGCATCATGTTCATCATTTTAAAATAACAACAGGAACCATAACTTACATGTACTGAATGCTTACTGTATGCCAGACACTGTGCTACGTGCTTTTCTCCAGGCTGAAATGCTAGCTATTACAATACTGAAATGTTGTCACATGCATTACCAAGCAGCTATTACGCTGAGCATCCTTAGGGAGCCCCCCACTGCCCTGATCATCTGAGCTCTCTCCACTACTAGAACCTCGTGTGTCCCCTCCCTCCAGGAACTAAAAACATAAAAGGAGGCTGCTAGGACCCCTCTTCTGCGTTGTGACCTGTGCCTCTTCTGATTGGTCAATGCCCCCATTGAATATTTTGAAAATCAGTGCTGTATTCCACTAATTAGCCAACTTTATTCTTACACTAGTCTTATATTCTGCAAGAGCAGACTAAGGCTCAAAGAGGTCGGAGACTCGAAAGGTCATAGCTCATTAGGGACTGAGCACAGATTCTATCTGACCCCAGTTTGCACTCTTGGTCCCCCTCGTAGGGCAGGTTTTATGCTGGAGGTTGTAAGACCTCAGGCTGAAAAGACCGGCCACACTAAGTACAACAACAGAGGAAATATGATTTCCAGAAACATCCTGTTCTAACAGGTCATAGAAATCCCCAAATTCTGTTAAGAACATCAGGCTCCTTAGTCCACAATCCATACTGAATATTGTTAAGCCTGCTGGGTGAGCCCGCACTGCTACGTTTATGCAGAGGGTAACATTGCCTTCGGTGGTGACATTTAGAGCGGACTGTTTCATCTTCATCTTGCAGAAAAACCCAAATTCCTTTCTTCCATTCTTAAATTTAACTGATCTCATTCCAGATGCTATGGTTATTTGCCTCTAGCTTCCAAAACACAAGTAAATGGCAATACCATCTGTTAACAGCTAGCTATGTGAAAAGGTCACCAGCCTCTCCCATTGTCTCTTTACTCCAAGTTAAGAGTTATCAAAACAGAGAGATGTTTATTTAGTATGAACTCTTGAGTTTCTTCTGGTGGTAAAAGGAGGGTCAGAAAACAGGACTCAACTTAGGTTGCCATAATATATGACTATGAAGTCAGAAAAAGGACAGCAAAAGCCTAAGGAAAATAAGAAATACTTACAATAGGAAAAAAACAGAAATTAAGGAATTCGAAAACCAGACTAAGTAAGTCTTTCTGTAAGAAGTCCATCAGCTTCTATAGGAAAAAATATACAGATCAATAAATATGTAGACAAATACTGTTTTTCATTGTTTCAATAGGTCAATATAGAAAATGCTCAATAGGCTGTATGAGCATTTCAAAGGGCTCCAAAAGGCACTTGAGGAAATGCAACATTCATTTTTGAATTTTTTTAGATGGGTAATAATATATATGCATAGCAAAATACCCAGAAGGGTATACAGAAAGATAGTCATCAAAATGTTAAGAGCATTTATCTCTGGGTGACAGAATTTGGGGCCATTTTTCTGTCTTCTTTACACTTCTCCATCCTTCTTGAATTGTTTACAATGAGCATTTATCATTTTTATAGTCAGAATAAAACTTCTAAAGCCATGTTCATTTTTCTAACTGTCCCAAACATGATTCAGTGTGAAACAAAATACACACAAAAAACTACATCAAATTCAAAACCAATCATAGTCGTATTTGCTTTGTGACAAAGTAAGAATCACACATTTTGTATCACAATGGAGAATGAAAAGAGAGATCTCATGAAATTACCTACTACTCTCCTGTCAGATTACTCCCCAACACGTGGAGGGCAGTGGGATCCCAATGAATGAGTGAGCCCAGTGGCCTGAGAAAGCCAACCAGAGGCTGACCTCACCTCAGAGACTGGGCTGATAGAGCTCACAGGGAGCTTCACCTAAATGTCACTGTGCTAGCACCTAAAACAAGACCTAATGACCACAATTAATTTTGTATAAACAAGTCCAATAGAACTGAAGACTAGTGGATGAAGTTAAGTTAGTCTAAACTACCCTTAAATTAATAAGCAGACTTGGGAAAAACACTCCCTCTCAAATTTTTAAAGGCCTCTTTCTAGTCATTAATGGAAAGTGCATGAGGGCGACATCTATACATTTGTAGGCATAAACCCCTTCTTTATGTGGGGTCACAGGGATGGGCATGCAACCCAGACCTGGCAAGTTGGCTCACCCAGTACAGGGATTGGTCCAAGAGATGGGCACATAACCAACAGGACCAGTCAGTATCCCACCATTAAACCAGAGACTGGGAGACTCTGGGACCATGTAAGCCAGCAGCCAGTGGGGCTCATCTTACCACCACTTGGAGATGTACCTGAGAATGAATCCAAGGGAAAGCAAACAGTCTAGAAACACAGAGAGACAATGCTGAGGAGTTCTTACGACATGCCAAGCACTATTCCAATCACTTTATGTGCATTAACTCATGAAAAATTTTAACAATCCTATCCCCATATTACCTATGGAAAAGGAGGCACAGAGGGCTTCCCTTGTGGTGCAGTGGTTGATAATCTGCCTGCCAATGCAGGGGACACGGGTTCGAGCCCTGGTCTGGGAAGATCCCACTGCCGCGGAGCAACTGGGCCCGTGAGCCACAACAACTGAGCCTGCGCATCTGGAGCTTGTGTTCCTCAACGAGAGGCCGCGATAGTGAGAGGCCCGCGCACCGCGATGAAGTGTGGCCCCCGCTCGCCGCAACTAGAGAAAGCCCTCGCACAGAAACGAAGACCCAACACGGCCAAAAATAAATTAATTAATTAATTTTTTAAAAAACTGAGACATAATTGGCTATAACATTATTAAAAAAAAAAAAAAAGGAGGCACAGAGAATTGAGTAATTTGCCTGAGGTCACTCAGCTAGTAAATAGCCCAGCCGGGATTTAGACGCAGGTGCTAGCCACAATGCTGCAGTTGCCTCTCCAGCCCAGGCTTACACTCAGCCAAACCCATCCTCATATTTCCTACTTGTCAGTTTTATGGTATATGACCCCTGGTCTGCAGAGTGGTGCCGCTGGGTTATTGATCTGAGAAGGGCCTGTTTGTCCTCTGCCAGGTTTTAAGCAGCCTTCTACAGGGGCACGTAAGAGGTGCTCCCAGGGTGAGGCAGAACCCAGAGTATCCATGGCTGACAATTGCAGTTGTGGAGACAGTCACCACTATCCTTGCACATCTGACCTCACAGTTACAACACAGTCACCAGCCTACCTGACGCTCAAACACAGTAAGCCTCACACAGACAACAAACGAAAAAATAAACTGGAATTCGTCAAAATTAGAAACTCTTGTACATCAAAAGACACTATGAAGAGGGGAAAAAAAACCCCACAGAATGAGAGAAAATATTTGCAAATAATTACATCTGATAAGGTATTACTATCAAGAATGCCTATGGGCTTCCCTGGTGGCACAGTGGTTGAGAGTCCGCCTGCTGATGCAGGGGACACGGGTTCGTGCCCCAGTCTGGGAAGAACCCACATACCGCAGAGCTGCTGGGTCCGTGAGCCATGGCCACTGAACCTGCGTGTCCGGAGCCTGTGCTCCACAACGGGAGAGGCCACAACAGTGAGAGGCCTGCGTACCGCAAAAAAAAAAAAAAAAGAATGCCTAAAAAACCCCTATAACTCAACAACAAAAATATAAGTAACCTGTTCCAAAACAATGGGCGAAGGATTAGAGTGGACATTCCTCCAAATAAGACATGAAATGGCCAAACACATGAAAAGATGCTCAAAATCACTAAGCTTAGGGAAATGACAATTAAAACCACAATGAGATACCACTCCGTGCCCATTAGGATGGCTATTACCAAAAAAATGGAAAATGAAAAGTATAGGTGAGGATGTGGAGAAGTTGGAACCCCTGTATATTGCTGTTGGGAATGTAAAATGGTGCAGTCGTGGAAAACAGTCTGGCAATTCCTCACAAAGTTAAGATAGCATTATCGTATGATCCAGCAATTTCACTTCTAGGTATATACACAAAAGAATCAAAAGCTGGGACACAAAGACACTTGTAGTCAATGTTCCTAGCAGGTGGAAATAAGGCAAATGTCCATCAACAAATGAATGGATAAACAAAATGTGGTGGGTATACACACACACACACATACACACACACACACACAACTGAATACTAATCAACCTTAGAAAAAGAATAAAATTCTGAAACAGGCTACAACATGCATGCACCTTAAAAACGTGCTAAACAGAAACAGAATCACAGACATAGAAAACAAACTTACGGTTACCAGAGGGGAAACGGGGGCAGGGGGGAGGGATAAAGTAGAAGCATGGGATTAACAGATACAAACTACTATATATAAAATAGGCAAACAACAAGGATTCACTGTATAGCACAGGGAACTAAATTGGATATTTTGTAATAACCTATAATGGAAAAGAATCTGAAGCTGTTCACCTGAAACTAACACAATATTGTAAATCAACAATAAATAAAAATAAACAAATACTAATTAATAAATACCTTGTGCTAAGTGAAATAAGCCAGCCACAAAAGGACAAATATTGTATGACTCCACCGAGATGAGGTACCTAGACTAGTCAAATTCACAAAGACAGAAAGCAGAATAGAGGTTACCAAGGACTGAGGGGAGGGGAGAATGGGAAATTGTTATTTAATGGGTTTCTGTTTGGAATGATGGAAAAGTTCTGAAAAGGATTAGTGGTTATGGCTACACAACACTGTACAAATTGTGAGTTACTTAATGCCACTGAATCGTACACTTAGAAATGATTTAAATGGCAAATTTTATGTTGTCTGTATTTTACCACAATTAAAAGAAGCATTAAGCTATACAGAAAATCTCTGCCCATTCAAAATCAAATAGCAAAGTCTGAAAAGGGTCAGGCGACTAGATAGAAGAGAATGTATTCATTTAGCCAGAAGGATAGAAGAAAAAAAAATATTTAGGCAACAAACGGTCAGCAAAAATTGGTAAATCTTCAGGACACACGAACAAAGCTTTAAAACGAAAAAAAGCAAAGAGTCTAGAAAAGAAACTTTCAGAAAGAATTAAATACAATAATGTTTACCTATTAGATATATGCTCACAAAGACATGTGCCAGGATAATAAAATAAATGTTCAAATTTTCAGCTACCAAAGCAGTGGAGAAATGAAGTTAAAATGCCCTGGTTTCACATGGATCTGAATGCAGAATAGAGCCTGAACATTTTAATTACAGCCAAAGTCTATCCAGGGAAACTGCAATGTCCTTGGGAGCTTTCAATCCTTTCCAAAGGGCTAACACAAAAAATTTTAAATATAAGTCTGCCATAAAACTATCCATTAGAGACCAGCATATTTTAATAAAATGAGCTGCGAACTCCATAACTGCAAAGCAAGGTCATGGGATTGTAAATTACTCTGCAATCCTCTGTCTTCGACTGGAGCATTTTGGGTTCTCCCAAACCTTTTTTTTTTTTTTTTTTTTTTAACATCTTTATTGGAGTATAATTGCTTTACAATGGTATGTTAGTTTCAGCTTCACAACAAAATGAATCAGTTATATATATACATATATTCCCATATCTCTTCCCGCTTGCGTCTCCCTCCCTCCCACCCTCCCTATCCCACCCCTCCAGGCGGTCACAAAGCACCGAGCTGATCTCCCTGTGCTATGCGGCTGCTTCCCACTAGCTATCTACCTTACGTTTGGTAGTGTATATATGTCCATGTCTCTTTATCGCTTTGTCACCGTTTACCCTTCCCCCTCCCCATAGCCTCAAGTCCATTCTCTAGTAAGTCTGTGTCTTTATTCCTGTTTCACCCCTAGGTTTTTCATGACATTTTTTTTTTAAATTCCATATATATGTGTTAGCATACGGTATTTGTCTCTCTCTTTCTGACTTACTTCACTCTGTATGACAGACTCTAGGTCTTCTCCCAAACCTTTAACTTGGCCCACATTGGGTAAATGGGGTCTGGGGAGTCATAACACTACAGGAATATTGGTTTATTTAAGAGGAGACTAGATTCAACCCCAGGATGTGCCATTAAGTTACTGGGTGACATTGGGCAAGTCACTCAATGTCCCTAAGCACCAACTTCATTTGTGTGAAATAAAGAGACTGGACAAAATAACCTCTGAATTCTCTTTAACACGCTATGAGTCACATTTTTTAGGATAATTTTTTATTCAATTTATTTAAACTAAAAAAAGAAAGGACAAAAAACAGTATGAGTCATCTTCTATTCCATCTTTTCTCTTGGTGACATCTTTTTGCTTCTCTTTTCTAAATACGTCAGTATCCAAATTGAAAGCTGCAGTGTTTCATAAACTTCTCATAAAAATGTTATTCATTCAATCCCTCTTAACTTACTCTCCTTATCTCCCAGTTGTCTGCATCCAAAGATGATTAGAGAAACCTCTCTTCATTGTATTTATTTGTACACATCACTTCAATCTGCAAGAATTTGCACCTAATTTCATTTGCTTCTAAAAATTTCAAAATTCTCTTGTATGAATACTGTGCATAATCTTATTTTAAGACTAAATCCTTTTCGCCAAAAAAAATTCACGCTTTAAAGTGTTTACTTGTTTTATTTTTTCCATTAAAACAGGAAAGTGACATATGGATAAAGAAGGATGCTAAATGAATGCAGATTTGATATGGATGATTTCCAGCCAACTGCTGCCCTTTCTCTCCTGGCTTGATGGCTAATCACCAAAATACATTTCAGAGCTCTTCTCTTTACTCATATATTTCATTTGAGAATGAGTTCATTTCTGTTTCAAATGGTCCCATTTGGGAAAACCTAGATCCCATCAACAACAGCTTGAGAATAGAATCGAGGAGTAGAAAGTCAAGAAAGAAGAGAGGCATGGACATATATACACTAACAAACGTAAGGTAGATAGCTAGTGGGAAGCAGCTGCATGGCACAGGGATATCGGCTCGGTGCTTTGTGACCACGTGGAGGGGTGGGATAGGGAGGGTGGGAAGGAGGGAGATGCAAGAGGGAAGAGACATGGGAACATATGTATATGTATAACTGATTCACTTTGTTATAAAGCAGAAACTAACTCACCATTGTAAAGCAATTATACCCCAATAAAGATGTTAAAAAATCAGTCTGTGTACAGAAAGGAAACTCTGGCTCTCAGTGTGCAGTCAGTCTATACAGGGAAGATTCTATTCTTCTTTTGTATTAAGTAATCAAACAGTTTAATAACATTTATTAGTCTTTAGTCAGGACTAAACTCCACAGCTGACCTCCTTCCCCTGGTGCAACCACAAGCGGTGGCTGAGTTGTTAATACAGTCCTGCTCTGACATGCACATAATAGACCTGCCATGCCTGGAATTTTCTCAATATAGCTAGAAATTGTGTTTAGCAGAAGTTTAAAAACAGAAAGACCCCAGCTTTTAATTATATAGGCAACTATATTTATACCAGCATCTGTATTTTATATGAAATTTCTTAAATTATTATTACAATAACATTTTAAATAATGAAGACTATAAAGCTAGATCTATGGAAATACTATATGAACCAATCCAGGCTCGAACCAAAGTGGAACTCAAGTGTCAAAATAAATCCCACTAATTTGATTCATTCATTTATTCATCAAACACAGACTGAGCAACATCTTTTTGCAACTATTCTAGGCATTGTGGGGGACCTATAAAGCTTATATCATCACATCCCATGGCAAAATGTAAAAAGTGCTTCTGGGAGGCATAAAGACAGTTCCTTCCCTGCTGCCCCTGAGAAGCCCCTTACAAAGATTCTGATGACCTGGGAAACAGAGGTGAGGTCGTAGCTTCCTCCAGACTCTAACAAGCCTGTGCCAAGAAGGCATTATGACACCTTTGACCCAAAGATGGACGTCAACATGGATATACGGCTGGAGGGGAAAGCTGAGCTCACCTCAGGACAGACAGGACCTCTGCATGTAGAGCCAGTCCCTCAGCTGTTCGGCCCTGACCTCCCCTGGAATCCCAGAAGTTGAGAGAAATGAGACACCTCAGAGAAGCCATTACGAGAATAGAGAAGAATAGAAAGGCAAGAAAGAAGCCCTACCAATAAAATTAATCTTTCCTCAGCCTAAATCAAGACAGGATGATCTGCCTCTCAAGAGCTCATTCCATCCAAGAAGCAGAGAGAAGATGAAACACAAACTAACTCTGAGCTAAAAGAAAGAGGAGTAATGCTCTCTGAGGGGTGGCAGAAGAGGAAGGAGTAACAAAACGAGCCCACATTCCAGAAAATCCTGGTTTGAACTGTGGGAAGAAATAACACATCGGAGGGAAAAACAGAACAGCCCAAGCTGCCAATGAGTGACCAAGAGATTAAACAGCCTGAGGAACTGATGACAAGTAGATTTCCAATTACAGCAGTGATATAATTGAGCACACAGGATCACTCATCCCCAAAGACTAGAAAAGACTCAACTCAGTCTGAAGGCAAGTTTTTACTTTAGAACTCACAAGTTGCTCTTGCAAAAAATTCTGCCCCACTGTTTCTTCTCCAGCCAGATCAGATATGTGCCCCACAGACAGCCAGGAGGTGAAACGAGTGTCAGCAAGTACTGATGAGTGGCTTGAAAATCCAGCTTTTAGAACCTCTAAGTACAGAAGTCTCACACTCAAGAGAGGAAGATTAAAAGAAGTTGGGAGTGAAAGGACTCACCAGTTGTCTGTTTGGGCTGGGAATAGAAAGACACTGAAGAGCTGGAAGAGCAGAGAGAAGCCAGGAGTAGAAGTCCCAATGTTGGGCAGAATTATCATTGGCAATGGAAGGCAAGACTGTGAAACACCGTGAGTCATAGCCTTAAAGTTAGAAGAGCCAAATCCACCCCACACCCCAAAATCTGCATTGCTCAGCTAGACCCAGAAAACAGACCCATGATCATCTTGTCTAGAAAAGCATATGATAGCACTCCCTGTGGGACATAATCCCTTTACTGATACTAGCTTTGACCCAATTCCATCCTCCCTTGGGTTTCCAGTAAAATCTTCTGAAACTGTAATTTTCAAAAAGTGAAAAACATGACTCTCATCCAAATATCAAATGAACATGTGTCAAAGATGTTATCCAACTTGTTAATTAATGAGGGAAACATTAAGATGGTAAAGCTCCTTCAAAGAGCATTTTCAGGATCTAGATTTTCATAAGCATGTGGAACAACATTTGAACAAGATCACGATGTTAAATACAAAACTGGCTAATGACCTAGAGAGCAATAAGCCATAACCTTTGGGGTTATCTATTATATTGGACAGAAATTATTTGCCAAATCTACATGTTAACATGTGACTTCACTGAGTCTGGAAATTTTAATGAAAAATAATGGTTGGGATGAACAAAGCATATTCTCCTGCCTAAATACCCCTTGGGTGGAGCTGCTAAACTATGTCCCTAGGTGATGTTAAAAGGACATATTACCTATCTTTCTGTCTTACTTCCAAGTTTTAAATAAGTTTTCTTAACTCCTTGGTGCTTTACTTTATAATAGAGCGTAGGCAAATCTCATTAACCACAGAAGCTAGAGAACCTCCCCTCCTCAAATTTTTTAAAACTGGACTGTCCATAGAAAATGTTGACCGTGGCCTTGACTGACTGGCAAGAGGAATGGTGTATGAGGAAAGAGAAGAAATTCCTGATTTGAAAGGTCACTCAGATGGCAATGGGAAACAACTAACCCCTGCTAATCTTAGCCATCTGCCAGCCTACCAGACCTTACTGACTATGTCACTCTTAAGTCTGGAATTCAGAAGGGGAAGTTGTTCACCTTCCTCTGTGCTGATCAGCCACCTGCGTATAGTTCCCTCAAGATGGAACCACTGCAGTTAGAAATCCAAAGGTATCCTCTGCAGAAGCAGCACTTCTCAGGTGGATGAGGTACAGACTACCCTTTGAGTGTGGTACAAAAAGCAACTTCAAGGATCCCTCAAAGAGATCAAGTGTTTAAATCAGTTGGTGTGGATCTCCAGACGTCTGTCCAAGAAGATGCTCTTGGTGCACCCAACTCCACATAGGACCAGGAGTAATTAACTATTTCACCTAGAACTTATACCAGAGAAAAGAACCCAGTATCTTTCAGTGAATATTGACCAAAACCAAAACACTTCCCTCCTTGAATCTTGGCTTTCATACCCTGTTTTGCATATGATTTTTTTTTAAGTATTTTCTGTTAGGACAAACAAAGGGTCAGTGAAAGACATTTCACACAAAGACACAGAGTTGTAACCTAGGAACAAGATTGAGACAGGTGTGAAAGTAAGTGCCAGGTATACAGAAGAGATTGGTGGTTCAAATGAATTTTGCCAAAGGATTTGCCTGGCATCTATTAGCTCTTGTACTGGCTTGAAGTGGTGGTAATATGAAAGGTACCTTGTTACTTCCTAAAAGTAAGAATCAAAACCACAATGAGGGACTTCCCTGGTGGTCCAGTGGTTAAGACTCCACACACGGTTTCAATCCCTTTTCGGAGAACTAAGATCCCGCATGCCGCATGGCAAGGCCAAAAAAAAGAAAAGAAAAGGAACCAAAACCACAATGAGATACCACTTCATATCCACTAGTATGGCTGTAATCAAAAAAACAGAAAGTAACAAGCATGATGAGGATGTGGAGAAAATGGAACCCTCATACATTGCTGGCGGGCATATAAAATGGTGCAGTGGCTGAGGAAAAAAAGGCAGTTTCTCAAAAAGTTAAACGTAGAATTACCATAGCAGTTCTACTCCTAGGTATATACCCCAAAAAGTTGAAAACAGGTACTCAAACAAATACTTGTACACATATGTTCACAGCAGCACCATTCACAATAGCTAAACAACAGAAACAAACCAAATATCTACCAACCAATAAATGGATAGACAAATTGTGATATATACATACAATGGAATGCAACGGTATTCAGCCATAAAAAGGAATGAAGTATTGATACATGCTACAATGTCGATGAACTTCAAAAATATTATGCCAAGTGAAAGAAGTCAGTCACAAAAGATCATATGTATGGTTCCATTTATATGAAATATCCAGAAAAGGTAAATCCATAGGGAAGGAGAGCAGAACCATAGTTGCCAGGGACTAAGGGGAGAAAGGAATGGGGAGTAACTACTTCATGGATATGGGATATTTCATTTGGGGCAAGGAAAATGTTTTGGAACTAGATAAAAGTGTTGTTTGTACAACACTGTGAATGTGCTTAATGACACATAATTGTACACTTGAAAATGATTGATTTTATGTTATTTGAATTTCACCGCAGTTTAAAAAAAGAGAGGAAATATCAACAATTATAAAAATAGTGTAGATTTCAAACAGAAAAGAGCAAGTTTACACAATGGCCTTCAAAACATAAAAATACCCAGAGTAGGGTTTCCCTGGTGGTGCAGTGGTTAAGAATCTGTCTGCCAATGCAGGGGACACAGGTTTGATCCCCGGTCCGGAAGATCCCACATGCCGCGAAGCAACTAAGCCTGTGCGCCACAGCTACTGAGCCTGTGCTCTAGATCCTGTGAGCCACAACTACTGAGCCCACGTGCCACAACTACTGAAGCCCGTGTGCCTAGAGCCTGTGCTCCGCAACAAGAGAATCCACCACAATGAGAAGCCTGTGCACAGCAACGAAGACCCAACAAAGCCAAAAATAAATAAATTAAAATAAATTTTTTTAAAAAAAGAAAATACCCAGAGTAAACAAGAGTTTGGACAGAAGAGGGAGCAAGAAACACACAGACATACAGAATTTACATGAAAGAAAAGTTCTGAAAATACAATGATTTTTTTTTCCCCAGGATTATGTCACTACTCTCCTCCTTGGATGAATTGTTATATCTTCTAAAAATAGAATTTAAAAATAAATAAACTCTTCAATACCGAGAAAGAAATAGTGAACACTCATAGAATTTACAGCTTGAAGGGTTGGCCTGAGAGGTCATTCAGTCCAGTTGTCCTTATTATACAAACGGGAAAGCAAGAGAGACTCAGAGAGACTGCCTAAATGCCTTTCCCAAGGTCGCACAGCAGAGCTGGCGCTAGCAGCAGCCCACGGTTGGTTGGAGACCATGCTTTCCAAGATAGAAGCTCCAATTATGTTCTCTGTGGTTTTATTTTTTTCTCTTGAATCACATATCTAAAATGTTTCTAGGCCTATAGCAAGTCAGTGTCAGCCACTCCCTCCTCAGCTTGCCAGTATTCACATCCAAGGACAATCAGGTTAAAATTAACATCGCTAGAGCAGCGTTACATGGAAAAGGCCCAAACACGCAGCCTAGCGTGTGTAAGATGTCAGCAGAGTACGCCAGCGCACTCTGGCCTTATTCCTAGGGAGGGGATGGGGGATTAAGAGACTGTATGTATGTGCAGCCTACCTGTCAACTAGGGTCAACACATCCTTTGAGAGTCAGTCCAAAGGGCTTGACCTCCTCTCTCAGATCCTGTCATCCAGATCATTCCTTCCAGCCCTTGCCTTCTGCACTAGAGGGCTGATGAAGCAATTTTCCCAAACAATGACCATTCTCTCCCAAGCCCAGCTGTCTAAATAACGTTGCTGGGTTTTTTTCCCAACTGCATATATGTCCTGGGACTTCTTTTGAACTTGCTGGTGCATTCCCTTCCTCCCCTCCCTACACCAGTTACCAGAATGGGTCACTTCTTTATGGGGCCTCCACAGAAAGCAGAGTCTGCAGTAAACAGATATTTTGACTCAAGGTTATAATGCAGATAAGGAACACTCACAGCCAAAGCATAACTTGAAAGTTTCCCACCCCAAGAGGGCTACCACAAACTGGACACCAGCGCCTCAAACACTGCTATTTAACTTTGCTAAAAGGGGCCATTTGTCTTCATTAAATTTTCAAACTTTTAGCTCCTGAAATACAGGTTTCTTATTAAATATGGATTTATGTCAGTGCCACGAGGAGCACCTAATCCAGCATAATGTCGTGCCAGAAAGGCCTCTCTCCCCTAATTATTTAATTTCGAATACAAGTGGGATTTTATTTTGGGATTAAGAGTGGGCTCTGGAATTAGAATATTCATGTTCAGATTTTGGCATCACTTATATCTATGTGGTCTTAGGCACCATACATAACCTCCTATGACCTCAGTTTGCTCATGTATAAGATGACATAACAATGAGCACCTACCTCTTCAAGCCACTTTGAGAAAATAAAAAGTTTGCAGTACATATATGAGTGCCTGGCACATTCTAAGAGCTCAGTAACTGTTATCTATTGTTATCCTTCCCTAGGCGGGGCATGGTAATTACCCTTCAGTCAGGGAGAAGAACCCACCTGCAGTCAGGAGTACTCTACTGCTAATATTTTTTGGGCAACTGATCTTCGGGAACAGTTCATACACTAACCTGTCTGTTCTGAATTTCCACAGGCTCCAAAAAGATTCATGAGTTGGAGAGCCAGATCTACAGCTCTATGCAGATCTTATTCCCTTTCTAACATCCCAGAAAACCTCTGCTTGAATATCTCCAGCAAAAGGAAACTGCCCCTTGGCTGTCCATGTGACTTGTGGATGGCCTACTGTTTCTAATTTTGTCCTGTGGGTCCACCCAGCAGAAGGTACTTAGCCCTTCAAACATGTAAATACATTATCAAGTTTCTAGGCTGAATAACCCCATGTTCCTAAAGTGTTATCCCAGGGCCTGATTGATACAGTCCCTTCTACAGGAACTCCTGCTTGTTAATACGCTTCAGAGCCACCCAATTCCTGGAAGGGAGGCTGCCCAGCTCTAAGGTGAGGCCAGGCTGGGGAGAGGATTGTAAAGAAAGCCAGGGGACCAGATCTTCTTCATCATTCTACCCACTAACGCGCACCCCCATCACTCTACGCTTCTGAGAATCTTCAGAGATATGGCATCAGCTTTTTTCAAACATTTCCTGAGTTGGATGAGATGTCAGTGATCTTGCAGTGGGGTACCCTAACTAAGCAACTTATCCTTTCCACATAACTTTAGGAAGGGAGGAGAAAGGAAATACAGAGTGTTCAGTGAATATTATGTGTCAAGCTCCATGCTGAATTTTTTTAAATTGTATTTATTTTCTCTATTTATTTATTTTTGGCTGCGTTGGGTCTTCGTTGCTGCACATGGACTTTCTCTAGTTGCGGCAAGCAGGAGCTACTCTTTGTTGTGGTGCACAGGCTTCTCATTGCGGTGGCTTCTCGTTGCAGAGCACGGGCTCTAGGTGCGTGGGCTTCAGTAGTTGTAGCACGCGGGCTCAGTAGTTGTGGCGCACGGGCTTCACTGCTCCGTGGCATGTGGGATTTTCTCAGACCAGGGCTCGAACCCGTGTCCCCTGCATTGGCAGGCGGATTCTTAACCACTGCACCACCAGGGAAGCCCCATGCTGAATATTTTTCATATGTTACTTCATTTAAATAAACAACAAACATAAGGGGCATTCTAATTACATTCCCCATTTTAAAGATGAGGAAACCGAGACTCAGGAAAGTCTAAAGCTTGCCCTCAATCACAGAGTGCTTAAGCAAGGGTATGAACTCAGGCCACCCAATATAAAGTCCCTTGTGCTTTCCTCTCTACCAGACCTGTCTTCCAGGGCTCATCTCAACTTGCTCAAGGACTCAGCTACTACACAAACTACTCACTTACACTGAGCCTGCAATTGCTGGCCTTGACTGGGCTCCACCAAGCTACCATAGTACTGAAGTATCCCTCTAGACCAGGGCTCAGCAAAGCACAGCCTGTGGGCGAAACCTCACCATTGCCTCTTTTTGTAAATAAAGATTTAGTGGAACATAGCCACGCCCATTTATTTTCATACTGTCTATGGCTGTTTTCACACTGCAATGGCAGAGACTGTATGGTCTGCAAAATCTAAACTATTAATGAGGTAGCCCTTTCTTTGCAGACAAAGTTTGTCAACCCTGCCCCAGACCCACATTATATTGGCAAATATCTCATTATCCCATGGACAATCGTAAAACCACAAGCAAGAGGAACAATGGGATCATAACCCTTTGTTATTTCTCTCATGGATCTTTCTTACATATATGTCTATAAGCTGGTACTTTTTCCACATTAACCATAATCTACTTTTCTAGGATAGGCTACACCACCTCAGAACTATTGTAACACCTGTTTCAATCTCTATTTTCATGTGGTAATTTCTCATTTGCCATAAGAGGTGGTGTGTGGACAGTGGTTTCTATTTTTCCAGCATCCAGGCAGTTACCTTTCCCACCGTGTGCAGCTTTGGTAGGACTTTCAGTCAAGGTGCCCTGCCCTCCTCTAACCAAAGATAGGCTTGAGACCCAATGGCCCATTAGGACTCCTTTCCCACAATTTCACATCTGGAATATCATGACTCATGGACAGAAATTTAGTGAGTTGTTTTGTACCTGCATCAGTGCCCTTCCAAGACTCTTCATTCCTGCTGCTCTGCAAATTGTCCTTTCCAAGCCTGGTTCTTCAGATGTAAATTCCTTTTTAAATTAAGTTGGCCAGATCAGTGTGTCACTTGTAACCAGACCCAGCTGATACAATAGGTCCATAAAAACCTGCAGGGTAGGAGAATTTGTCTCTAAGGAATCTGACTCCTTCTGAAGAAAATAGTACTAGGGGAGAAAGGTCTTGATTTGAATGTATAAAACCTTAGAAGAGGGCTTCCCTGGTGGTGCAGTGGTTGAGAGTCCGCCTGCCAATGCAGGGGATACGGGTTCGTGCCCCAGTCCGGGAAGATCCCACATGCCGTGGAGCAGCTGGGCCCGTGAGCCATGGCCGCTGAGCCTGCACTTCCGGAGCCTGTGCTCCGCAACGGGAGAGGCCACAGCAGTGAGAGGCCAGCGTACCGCAAAAAAAAAAAAAAAAAGATATTTTTAATTCAATTATCAAATACAGAAACATATAAAGGAATATGAACACCATTTCACAGATATTAAATTAGTCCCAATAGTTAATGACAGTGATTTCCTATTGCTGATGTAATTTTAATTCTTTAGGACTAGCAGCTGATTTCTTTGTAACAACATAGTACACCATTAGTATTAAGCATCAGATACCTCTCCATGGCTTCCCGTTGGGGACATCTGCTCATCTGTGATGGCAAAGGCACAGGTGAGGGTTTTTAATGCCTTTAACATGTAACTGACAAGATAACAAAGCAGAGCTCACTACATCTGATTCTTGACATTCACACCAGAGGGTGTTTGGGGATGCTAGGAAGGTCCCCAAAGGAGAGAAATGAAAATTTCCTCTGCGAAGGCAATTCCTGCATCACTTGAACTGTAGGAAAGAACTCTCCAGATCACTTAGCCCACCGACTATCTAAGGAAGGAATTCCCTTCAGAAAATCCCCTGAAAAATCACGTGTCACTAGAGCTGTCCAGGTGAATACCATCAATGATGGTGAGCTCATTACCTTTAAGGCAGCTTGATTGATTTTTAGATAGCACAAATTGTTAGAAACTTCTAACAACTCTGAATTGAATAAAACCACACACACAGAAAACGTTACTCCCTCTTCCTTGTGGCCATCCTTCACACCTACCTTGATCATACTTTTCATAGCCCACTAAATCTTCTCAACTCCTAACCTCACACCACAGAAGCTCCAAATCATTTTTAATGTGGATGCATTGAGTTTTTACTTTCCTACCTGTAGAGGTCAATCAGGTCCTGTCAGGAAAGGTATGGCTCACTGAAATTTAGTAACTTGAGGACAGTTTAACAAAGGGACCATTTACAAAAGTGTGAGCACAGGGTAGGGAAACTAAAAGGGATTGTACAATACCCCAGGGTATTACCACTCCAGGCTTGAACGAACAAGGAAAGCAGTTAGCAGAACTGGATACAGGGCCAGCCAAGTAAAGAGGATTGCCTGGCAGGAGCTGTAACCTTCAGCTTCAGAGGGCAGCCTCACAGGACAGGGCTTGGTGGAATAAATACCCCTCCCTCACTCTTCTCCTTGACTCTAATCTCCTGCCAGAGGTTTTCACTGGCTAAACGTAATTGGAAACTTGAGGGAAAGGGAGTGCATCAAAGCACTTTATACAAGTTAGATTCCTGGGGCACAGAGCAGAGCGGTGAGCAGACCTGAGGGGCAAATGGAAAATATCTAGCACAGAAGACATCTCATGTCTTGTCTGCCCAACATGCATTCACTTTTATTCTGGTAACAATACCTCAATTTTCTTCTAGGGAACCACTTCCCACCCACTCTCCTGTCACATGATTTAAGCCCAGTTGATCACACCTCGAACAGCAGGAGAGGTCATGTGACTCAGGACTCAGGCCTGTCCAATCAGCATCACAACCCTCTAAATAATAGTGATTGACTCAGAGATAAACATTAACTCAATTAAGGACAATGCGAAGCAAACACTGTTCTTCTGCAGGAGAGGAATGTTCTCCTTTCCCCCAGATTGGTGGATATTAGCCTGGAGCTACTGGAAGCCACAGTGCCCCCCAAAAGAAGAGCCTGGATAAAGAGAAAGTTAACTCAGAGGAAGGCAGAGCCAAGAGAGAGCAAGACTCAGCCCTGATAACATTGTTTGAGTTCCTGAATCCAATTGTGCCTGAAATCTACCCTGACTATCCCAGCCTGAAATTTAAATGATATTGAAAAGAAAAGTTCCTATAGTATAAAGAGCACTGTTGGGACATAAGTTCAAAGTCTGGCTCCATCACCTTCTAGCTAGGCGACATTGGGAAAACACTTCACTTTATGATCTTCAAGTTCCTTGACTTTAAAACAGGAAATTATAACGCCCTGCCACCCTCCTAGGCTTATTGTGAGTACTAAACAAGACCACAGATTTAAAGGTCCCTTGTAAACTGCACGGCACTGTACAAATGTCACAGATTCTTCTTCAGGTCACCCCCACCTTCAGATGTGCCACACTCGGGACCTTGGTAATGCGGTGTTCCAGTCAGGGGCACACAACATTCTAAAATTACTTCCAAGGCTGAGTAATGACATATTGGAAAGCAGCTGTCAAGAGCAGTGGCAATCTCCACATTGCCAAATAGAAAAAAAAGAAAGAAAGAAAGAAAGAAATTAACAGAATCGGCTTTATTTTAAAGAGACAGACTGGAATCAGCAACTAAGAAATAAAATAATGAGAAAAATTCCACCAAATTAAAAACTATGTCTGAAACAATGTCAGGGCAGAGAAGATGAGAAACAGGCAAACTGAAGAAAAGTGGTCCATGCTCTGGGGTGCTGTGATTCAAGCTGCAATAGTCACAGCTGGGTAGCAACAGAGTCAAAATCAAAAACCATGGAACAGACAAGACGGAGTGCTTCCCTGAGGACAGAGAACTGTTGAAAGGAAAAGCCCATACATTACAACTATAAAATACTGGGAAAGAAATAAAGCCAGAGGCCAGCAAGTGTGGCAGTAAACCCAAGCTCAGAAAAACAGAAAGATATCAAAGGTCTCACTGCTGAAGCCAACCTGATGGTGAGCAGGGAAGCTGAGAGCACTTCACCAAGTGGCTAAACCCCATGTGGAAATTTCAAAACTGAAATGGGAAAAATCCAAAGCACAGCTAGGAAAATGTGTTACCACAGAGGCAAAAGAGAAAAACATATGTGCAAAATGCTTCAATGTGCTTCTCAGGAGCTCACCTCACAAATACAAATACCAGGCTTGGAGAAAGCACTTGGATTTTTGCTGGTCCAGCAGCTCGATTCTACTGTAGACTAAAAGCAAAGAGCAGAGGAAAAATTAACTTGAATTTATAATCCATATGCCACGTGCACCATAGTTTACCAATGGACTAGAAACTGAAAGAAGGGTTAAGTCCAAAGGAAAGTAAAATCTTTCTTGTCCAACTGAAGAAACATAAAGTGCTCAAAAGAAATGTATATTTCAAAAATGATTTTCAGCATCTGAGCAAAGGACTGTGCTAAGTGCTACATAGGACAGGAGATGAAAGCAACATAGTCCTTCCCCCTGCCCCGCCTCACCCCCAAACAGCTAGTAATCCAGTTGAGAAGGAAAATCCCACTAGACAAGACAGAATGTAGAATGGAACACAGTGAGTAAGACAAACCAGACTTAGGTGGCTATAGAGCAGGTTTCTGCTCAGTGAAAATCATGAAAAAAGAGACTCACATGACAATTTTCTTCCCTTGTTTGAGTGGGCAGAGGAAGTGAATAAATCAGCTTGAAAGCATTGGTTGATACTTTCCTCTGCCTCCCAACTACCCCTCCCCCAAACACAGCATCATCAAGTCCTGCCCCTTCCACATCCAGACTGTACCTCGAGTCCTTCTTCCCTCAATCCCTGTTGCTCCTACCCTTGTTCAGGCCACTGTACTCTCTTGCCCGGACCACCCAGATTATCAGCTTATTCCCATTCTCTTTCCCTTATTATCAGTCTTCTACCCAGCATCCAGAGTAATGTTTTTAAATGTAAACTAGAGCAAAACCCTTCCATGGCTGCCAAGACTACAATGAAATATCAACTCCTTCAAGACCCTGTATCTTCCAGCCTCTGACCACTCCTTCAGGTTCATTTCCTCACTCACTCCAGCTTCACTGACTGCTCAGTTCTCTGAGTGCCCCACACTCTTTACCACCAAAATACTTTACATATGCTGTTTGCTGTCTGTGATGCTGTTCCCTCCCACTCTTCCCATAAGTCTTATTTGCCTGGAAGTCTCAATATAAAAGTCACTCCCTCAGACAAGTCTTTCTGAGCCCCCACCATAAACTAGGTCTCAGAGCACCATGTACTTTTCTTTATCATAGTTGGTAATTATGTATTTATTCTGTGTCTGACTCCTCACAATACTAAAAAGCGAGGAAATTTTCTTCTTGCTCCCCACTATACACCCAGGTTCTAGAACAGTTTGTGGCACCCAGCAGGGGACCAGAAAATATTTGCTGAATGAACATACATGCTCAGCACTAACATGGTGTACAAGAGTAGAAATTATGTCCTCTTTATTCAAAGTGATTCCAATCTAATATATGCAAAACAAATGGAAGCAGAAAAAAATAGAAGAAAATCACATGGAGATCAGATTATATGGAAAGTGCCACAGAGGTGCATAGGCAGTCCATGTATCTTTTTTTTTTTTTTTTACGGTACGTGGGCCTCTCACTGTTGTGGTCTCTCCCATTGCGGAGCACAGGCTCTGGACACGCAGGCTCAGCAGCCATGGCTTATGGGCCCAGCCGCTCCGCAGCATGTGGGATCTTCCCGGACCGGGGCACCAACCCGTGTCCCCTGCATCGGCAGGCGGACTGTGAACCACTGCACCACCAGGGAAGCCCCCATGTATCTTAGAAAACAGAAAACACTAAATAAAGAAAAGGTATTCTTTTAGGTCATTTCTATCTTCAGGGAAATCCCCATGGAGTCATTGGTAACCACAATTTTCTACAAAGGTAGAACCAAAAATAAAGAAAAACAAAAAGCAAAATAAAACCCACCTACCTGTCCATAAGCAGAGACCAAAGGATCTCGGCTTACTAACCCAGGATTGCAACAAACGGATAGCCAACTGTGCCAGCAGCACTGAAGCTGTGCTGGCCGCCAGTGCAGGTCCCAAATTTGCACCACCTGAGCAGTACAGAAATTAGAAGAAGAAAGTAATGCCAAAATTGGTTCCACTTGGAGACATAGCATTGGAAAGCATCACACCCACACTTACAACAAGGAACAAGCTAGACAAACGGCAAATTAACAATTTTTCATGAACTCATCAGGAAGTGGAGGTCACGGGGCCAATAACCAACCCAGAATCTGAGGAAAAACAGGCATCCACAGGAAGAAACAGGACCCAGGCCTTTGCCTGGCTGGGACAAACACCTCTGAATACCATATAAGCCATTAGGAAGAATTTAGCTAGAAATGTTTAACAAATTGCTGAAGGCCAATCGTAGGCTTGCTAAGGGCTGCAGTAATAGGAAAAGCTGGGTGAACAGTATGTGGGAGCTTCCTGTACTATCTTTGCAACTCTTCTGTTAAGTCTAAAATTATTTAAAACAAAAACTGATGGGAGACTCATGAACACTACCGAGCGTGGACAGAGGCAAACAGAAAAAAACATCTCATGGGAGGTCTCGCATCCCAGGCATGCATGGTACTCTCAAAAGAATATCCATGTAGATGACCTCACTCACCAAAACTATGAAAAAAAAAAACAGGAATTCTAATGACTCAGCCCACAGAACCAACAACTAGAAGTTCTTCACCCCTGAAAAACTACAGATGTATTTATTTTGCATTCCTAGAAATTATAATAAAGGTTCACATCACATTAATGGAAATAAATTCAGAAGGGAGGTATGGGATGCATGCAGTAACGGGACGCAAAAAATCAGAACACCCGTTGGTAAATTTGAGTAAGAACTGACTATAAAAATAATGAGGATGGGGGCAAGGGGTATATGAGAACTCTCAATACTTTCCACTCAATTTTGCCATGAACCTAAAACGGCTCTAAAAAATAGTCTACTTTTTAAAAAAATACATAAATGATAACTTTTTTGTACTGAAAAACAAAATGGAATTAAAATACTAGATAAAAATGGCACAGAAGATGGAAAAGCCTCTCACAGCAGACCATGGGAGGAATATTTAAACGAAGTTAAAGCATTCTAAAAATACTAATCTTCTTCAGGAGGAAGACAGAAATATTGATTTACTATAGACTTTGTTAAAAAATATGTGATTAAGTACTTCCGTTTAAAACTCAGGTTCAAGATGGCAACACACACACTGAATCTACAAATACAAATAGAACAACTTCCTCTGAAAAAACCTAAAAACTGAGCAACTTCTATAAATGGGGCCAAGGAGAAGGCCCACAGGCAGCACGTGGGAAGGGCTGGGACTCAGTCTCGGCATAAACACCACCCTTACTCCTCCCCCCGCCCCCCCCCCCGCCCCAGTCAGGAGGGAACTCAACAGCCAGAGTGTCTCCGAGGAGCAAAGGATCTGAACCCCACACCAGGCCCCCCAACTTCCAAGACCTGCACCTGAGAGGCGAGCCCCCAAAATATCTAGCTTTGAAAACCAAGGGGCTCTTATGCCCAAGACCCACAAGGCTGTAGCGACGTGAGAAACAGCTTTTCCGGGCCTGGCGCTGGGACTCACCTGCTCCAGGGCCCCGTGCGGAGCAGCCGCTGGTCGCCCGGACTTTGTGGTCGGGAGGCTCGTCTGCTTGTCCTGCAGCTTCGGCCTGAGGTCAGGCCTCTGATTTGACACACATCTGGGGCCTTATGGGAGTGCTCTCTGCCTGGGAGACTGGCGGGCGCTGTATCCGGACCCGTCCTCCGCCTAGCCCAGCCGGACACCAGCTTAGCGCCACCGAACATCCACCGCCTCCCAGAAGGGAGCTCCTACGCGCCTCTGCTGCCCAGGGCGGTCTTTGCAGCGGCGGCCAAAAGATGCCCCGTGATCACCTGGCTCTGGGAGCAATTCCCCATTGGTCAGAAAAGAAGCCAGAGCTTAGAAAGGTACGAAGCCTGCCAGGTCTCAGAGTTCGTAATGGTGGACAGTGGTGGAAACTCAGGACGCCAGAGCTCAGGCTTCCCTAGGTAGACACTAGCTTTCTGCATTTGTCAGCTTGAGTGAAAGGCCCTGCATGCTTCTTGCTTTGCAAACTTTCCCTCATCTCTCAAGTTGCACCCCTTCAAGAAGTGTTCCCTGGCCCCTCAGTCTGGGCTTCCATAGGACACAAGGCACACCTGAATCTTAGTCCTTTACCACACTGGATGTGTTACTTTACCTGATTCCCAATTAGACTGAAAGATCCCTGAGGGCAGAGGCTAATTCTTTTTTTTTTTTCTGTTTTTAACTTATAGTTGATTTATAAGTTTCAGGTGTACAACATAGTAATTCACAATTTTTAAAGGTTGTAATCCATTTATAGTTACTGCAAAATATTGGCTATATTCCCTGTGCTGTATAATATATTCTGTAGCTTATTTATTTTATAAAGAGTAGTTTGTACCTCTTAATCCTCTACCCTAGCTTATGCCTCCCCCCAACCCTCTCCCAACTGGTAACCACTAGTTTGTTCTCTGTGAGTCTGTTTTATTTTTTAGACTCCACACATAAGTGATATCTTACAGTATTTATCTTTCTCTGTCCAACTTATTCCACTAAGTGAGATACCCTCCAAGTCCATCTATGTTGTTGCAAATGGCAGAATTTCATTTTCTTTATGGCTGAGTAATATTCCATTGTGTATATATACCACCTCTTCTTTATCCATTCATCAGTTGATGGACACTTAGGTTGTTACCACCATATCTTGGCTATTGTAAACAATGCCACTATGAATGTTGGGATGCATATGTCATTTTGAATTAATGTTTTTGTTTTCTTCAGATATACAACCAGGAGTGGAATTGCTAGGTCATATGGCAGTTCTATTTTTAGATTTTTGAGAAACTACCATACTGTTTTGCACAGTGGCTGCACCAATTTACATTCCCACCAACAGTGTAGAAGAATTCCCATTTCTCCACATCCTCACTCATATTTGTGTGGGAGGTGATACCTCATTGTGATTTTGATTTGCATTTCTCTGATGATTAGTGATTTTGAGCATCTTTTCATGTGCCTGTTAGCCATCTGTATGTCTTCTTTAGAAAAATGTCTATTCAGTTCTTCTGCCCATTTTTTATTCAGGTTGTTTTTGTTTTTGTTTTTTGATGTTGAGTTGTATGAACTCTTAGTATATTTTGGATATTAACCCCTTAAGGGTCATATTATTTGCAAATATTTACCTCCAAGCAGTAGGTCGTCCTTTTGTTATGTTGATGGTTTCCTTTGCTGTGCAAAAGCTTTTAAGTTTAAGTAGGCCCCATTTGTTTATTTTTGCTTTTGTTTCCTTTGCCTTAGTCAACAGATCCACAAAAATATTGCTACAATTTATGCAGAGGCTAATCCTTAATAGACTTTTAATTCCCAGGTCCTGGCACAGCTTGTTTGTGAATGAAAAAGAATTAGACACTCCTTATGAATCAACAGATGATAACTCTATTTCTCAATAAGGCTCTGCACCCAATTTGTGTGGGTTTGTTCCCCACACCAAGCAGTCCAACAACACCAGCTGGGTGTCCTACAACTTAGCTGTTTTCCCTGGCAATGGTGAAGAGACTTCCTCATCTGCTACAGCCCTAGGCTCTAGGGATTGCTTTTGCAGCCAGTGTCCCTTCTGTAGGGACTCATACAGGTGATGAGCCAAGGCTGTGTTTTGCACGTTAAGTAGATTAAACGTCTTCAGCTAGAAACAGAGAAAAATGGCAGAGGTCCATTCTGGCAGGAGACTGTGCACAGCAGAAGTGACTGATCAGTTCTGATTTTCTTTGCAGCAGCAGTTGCTCCCGTTTCTCCTCCTACACCTGGTCACTACCATGTCCTCTACCGAGGGTGTGGAAAAACGCAGTTCGGCCGGCATGGGGAGACATACTGCCTAGTTGGTGGCTACGGGGCCTACGGGGATGTTCCTTTGGCCAAGCCAGCAAAGGTGGAAGCAGAGACGCCAGTCTCCAGACGTTGTCCCAAGAGAAAGCACAATCCGGAAAGGTCGGACAAAGACCTGGGTTGCTCCAGAACCAAAACCCAGCGATTGCAGCATTCAAGCAGCTCAGGAATACAAGGTGCTTTGATTCTAAAGCAGGGTGGCCCAACCTCTGGTCACATCCCCTCTGCAACAACCCCAGTGAACGAGTGTCCCATCTTTGCTTTTTCAAGGTCGGCAACAGGGAGTCCCCTCCTAAAGAAGGTTCTCTCTCATTGCCACACTATGAAAGGCTGCCCCAAAGGTGGTTCCTTCCTGTGGGTCTGATCAGGCTAAGGGCAGAGTTGTCTCTTTCCTTCTCTGAGTCGGACCAAATCGTCTCAGTAACACCTCTTCGCACTGTTGACCATGTTTTTCAAAGGGGCCTGAGCTGAGCGTTCATCTCATCCTTTCATGGTGCAGGGAGAGAGGATTCTAATGATTTTTACGTCTAGGGGAGAGGGCAGTGGAATGATGACGTTGTCATCCTGTACTATGTCGCTTTTTTCATGAATTAGTTTTCAATTTCATGTTAAAATGGGCCCACCGTTCCCTCTCTGTGTTTTCATTCAGCAACCAAGTTTTGCACCTTTAACAGCTCTGTCATTGTCACTTGGAAATGTTTGAAATGGCATGAGCTTGTCATCACATTCCTATCAACTGTATATCGGGAGCCCTGACATGAACATAACCATTGAGCAGAACACCTCTCCAATACCCGTGTAACACTGGGTAGGCCCCTTAACCTCTTGGTTTTTTTAAGTCCTCAGTTGTAAAAATGTGAGGGTGCTATGAATTAATATTTGGGGCAGGACAAGGTCGAGAAGTGTGTCTTTGCTTTTATTCTTCCAAACTGGAATATCTTCCGTCTCTTCCCCGTGGGTCCAAATCTCACATGTCCTTCGGGCCCACTGTCATGGAGCCTTCCCTGATTCGCCAGTCCACACAAAGCTCTGCCTCTTAGGGTCAGTGCCATAAAAGCAAGCTGTCTCTTACGTTAATGTTGCGTCTCAAGCAAATCTCAGAATGTGGGTCTCTCTTGCCCTCCTGGGGCCCCTGGGGCTGGGCCAGCCCACCGGCATTCCCGACGTGGGCTGTCTACTAGACTAGGGCATGGGTGGGAGGGCCCAGGTGTGAGAGGCCTGGCAGAGTACCTCTGCCTCCACCCTTCTCTCCTCTACAAGACTGCCCCTCCTCCTGAAGCCTGCCCCTCAAGACACAGTTTCCTCATATGACCTCACTGGGTAGTGATGCCCTCACAGGCCTTCTCACAGTTACCTTGGCAGGGTAACTATGCAAACTTGCTGCCCTCAGAGAAACTTCCCTACCCTGGAGGGAACTTCTTTCCTTGGAGAAAGTTCTCCACCAGATACAAATCTCTTTGGTTGTCTGAGAGAGAATGTCTGACCATATCTTCTATATTTACTCAAACCTGTCCTCTGTTCCCTGGGAGGGCAGTGCAACAGGTACACCAAGTCCGGCCATCTGTACAAGAGGCATGGTGTACACACAACCTGCCCTGGCTGCCACATTTTCCTGTGGGGTTTGCCCACCACATACACCTAAGCACTTTCCCAGCTCTAAGTAATACCAGTGACCAGGGACACCTTCAGAGACCCACAGTGCTCACTGCTGAGGAGAAGTGAAAGGTCATCCCAGGACAAGTGTGCAGGAAGTCTCTGATTTTTATAATTGTAGCCTTCCCATGTGGGCTAGAGGATGCTTCCATTCAGACCCTTTACAAATTGGCCTCTTAGCAAAAGACAAGTGCGTTTTTGTTGGCAAATGGTAAAAGGAGCAGTTTGAGGAAGAGGGCCACTCTTGAACTGCACCTGCCAACGCAGGCACATCTGTGCTGTCATGTAGGCATCTCTATCGGTCCCCTCAGACACATCCCATCCTGAGTTGCTGAGTACTAGGGGAGGGGGTGGTGCCATATTGATGGGAAGACCAAAAGAACGAAGGGGGGTTGATGCAATACTAATGAGACTGGAGGGCTGAGGAGATGGTGTCCCAGGAGGCTGGGTTGATGTGAGCCTAGACCTGGGACCCAGAACCCGGTTCTGAGTCTCCTGCTCACTCTGCCTCAGGATTTGGCCTTGTTCTAATCTACATAAAAGTATCAGAGGGCTAGAGTTCAGTGTGGTTGAAACAGGCAGTATAAATTGGACCCAAGAGGGGTTGCCAAGGTGGGCTGGGTTCTTAACCAATATATATTGGATTATTTTTTTCAAAACTTGAAAGACATTTCCATGAAAGCCTCAGAAGTGACAGACTGCAAGAAAGGTTTTCTCTGTTGTGGAAGGGAGAGATGGAGAGGATCATGATTGCAATTACTTTTCAGGTTCTACTATTTTCCCTGGAAACGGTGAAGAGACTTCCTCATCTGCTACAGCCCTAGGCTCTAGGGATTGCTTTTGCAGCCAGTGTCCCTTCTGTAGGGACTCATACAGGTGATGAGCCAAGGCTGTGTTTTGCACGTTAAGTAGATTAAACGTCTTCAGCTAGAAACAGAGAAAAATGGCAGAGGTCCATTCTGGCAGGAGACTGTGCACAGCAGTAGTGACTGATCTGTTCTGATTTTCTTTGCAGCAGCAGTTGCTCCCGTTTCTCCTCCTACACCTGGTCACTACCATGTCCTCTACCGAGGGTGTGGAAAAACGCAGTTCGGCCAGCATGGGGAGACATACTGCCTAGTTGGTGGCTACGGGGCCTACGGGGATGTTCCTTTGGCCAAGCCAGCAAAGGTGGAAGCAGAGACGCCAGTCTCCAGACGTTGTCCCAAGAGAAAGCACAATCCGGAAAGGTCGGACAAAGACCTGGGTTGCTCCAGAACCAAAACCCAGTGATTGCAGCATTCAAGCAGCTCAGGAATACAAGGTGCTTTGATTCTAAAGCAGGGTGGCCCAACCTCTGGTCACATCCCCTCTGCAACAACTCCAGTGAACGAGTGTCCCATCTTTGCTTTTTCAAGGTCGGCAACAGGGAGTCCCCTCCTAAAGAAGGTTCTCTCTCATTGCCACACTATGAAAGGCTGCCCCAAAGGTGGTTCCTTCCTGTGGGTCTGATCAGGCTAAGGGCAGAGTTGTCTCTTTCCTTCTCTGAGTCGGACCAAATCGTCTCAGTAACACCTCTTCGCACTGTTGACCATGTTTTTCAAAGGGGCCTGAGCTGAGCGTTCATCTCATCCTTTCATGGTGCAGGGAGAGAGGATTCTAATGATTTTTACGTCTAGGGGAGAGGGCAGTGGAATGATGACGTTGTCATCCTGTACTATGTCGCTTTTTTCATGAATTTGTTTTCAATTTCATGTTAAAATGGGCCCACCGTTCCCTCTCTGTGTTTTCATTCAGCAACCAAGTTTTGCACCTTTAACAGCTCTGTCATTGTCACTTGGAAATGTTTGAAATGGCATGAGCTTGTCATCACATTCCTATCAACTGTATATCGGGAGCCCCGACATGAACATAACCATTGAGCAGAACACCTCTCCAATACCCGTGTAACACTGGGTAGGCCCCTTAACCTCTTGGTTTTTTTAAGTCCTCAGTTGTAAAAATGTGAGGGTGCTATGAATTAATATTTGGGGCAGGACAAGGTCGAGAAGTGTGTCTTTGCTTTTATTCTTCCAAACTGGAATATCTTCCGTCTCTTCCCCGTGGGTCCAAATCTCACATGTCCTTCGGGCCCACTGCCAGGGAGCCTTCCCTGATTCGCCAGTCCACACAAAGCTCTGCCTCTTAGGGTCAGTGCCATACAAGCAAGCTGTCTCTTACGTTAATGTTGCGTCTCAAGCAAATCTCAGAATGTGGGTCTCTCTTGCCCTCCTGGGGCCCCTGGGGCTGGGCCAGCCCACCGGCATTCCCGACGTGGGCTGTCTACTAGACTAGGGCATGGGTGGGAGGGCCCAGGTGTGAGGGGCCCGGCAGAGTACCCCGGCCTCCACCCTTCTCTCCTCTACAAGACTGCCCCTCCTCCTGAAGCCTGCCCCTCAAGACACAGTTTCCTCATATGACCTCACTGGGTAGTGATGCCCTCACAGGCCTTCTCACAGTTACCTTGGCCGGGTAACTATGCAAACTTGCTGCCCTCAGAGAAACTTCCCTACCCTGGAGGGAACTTCTTTCCTTGGAGAAAGTTCTCCAACAGATACAAATCTCTTTGGTTGTCTGAGAGAGAATGTCTGACCATATCTTCTATATTTACTCAAACCTGTCCTCTGTTCCCTGGGAGGCCAGTGCAACAGGTACACCGAGTCCGGCCATCTGTACAAGAGGCATGGTGTACACACAACCTGCCCTGGCTGCCACATTTTCCTGTGGGGTTTGCCCACCACATACACCTAAGCACTTTCCCAGCTCTAAGTAGTACCAGTGACCAGGGACACCTTCAGAGACCCACAGTGCTCACTGCTGAGGAGAAGTGAAAGGTCATCCCAGGACAAGTGTGCAGGAAGTCTCTGATTTTTATAATTGTAGCCTTCCCATGTGGGCTAGAGGATGCTTCCATTCAGACCCTTTACTTATTGGCCTCTTAGCAAAAGACAAGTGCATTTTTGTTTGCAAATGGTAAAAGGAGCAGTTTGAGGAAGAGGGCCACTCTTGAACCGCACCTGCCAACGCAGGCACATCTGTGCTGTCATGTAGGCGACTCTATCAGTCCCCTCAGACACATCCCATCCTGAGTTGCTGAGTACTAGGGGAGAGGGTGGTGCCATATTGATGGGAAGACCAAAAGAACGAAGAGGGGTTGATGCAGTACTAATGAGACTGGAGGGCTGAGGAGATGGTGTCCCAGGAGGCTGGGTTGATGTGAGCCTAGACCTGAGACCCAGAACCCGGTTCTGAGTCTCCTGCTCACTCTGCCTCAGGATTTGGCCTTGTTCTAATCTACATAAAAGTATCAGAGATCTAGGGTTCAGTGTGGTTATAACAGGCAGTATAAATTGCACCCAAGAGGGGTTGCCAAGGTGGGCTGGGTTCTTAACCAATATATATTGGATTATTTTTTTCAAAACTTGAAAGACATTTCCATGAAAGTCTCAGAAGTGACAGACTGCAAGAAAGGTTTTCTCTGTTGTGGAAGGGAGAGATGGAGAGGATCATGATTGCAATTACTTTTCAGGTTCTACTATTTTCCCTGGAAACGGTGAAAGACTTCCTCATCTGCTACAGCCCTAGGCTCTAGGGATTGCTTTTGCAGCCAGTGTCCCTTCTGTAGGGACTCATACAGGTGATGAGCCAAGGCTGTGTTTTGCACGTTAAGTAGATTAAACGTCTTCAGCTAGAAACAGAGAAAAATGGCAGAGGTCCATTCTGGCAGGAGACTGTGCACAGCAGAAATGACTGATCTGTTCTGATTTTCTTTGCAGCAGCAGTTGCTCCCGTTTCTCCTCCTACACCTGGTCACTACCATGTCCTCTACCAAGGGTGTGGAAAAACGCAGTTCGGCCGGCATGGGGACACATACTGCCTAGTTGGTGGCTACGGGGCCTACGGGGATGTTCCTTTGGCCAAGCCAGCAAAGGTGGAAGCAGAGACGCCAGTCTCCAGACGTTGTCCCAAGAGAAAGCACAATCCGGAAAGGTTGGACAAAGACCTGGGTTGCTCCAGAACCAAAACCCAGCGATTGCAGCATTCAAGCAGCTCAGGAATACAAGGTGCTTTGATTCTAAAGCAGGGTGGCCCAACCTCTGGTCACATCCCCTCTGCAACAACTCCAGTGAACGAGTGTCCCATCTTTGCTTTTTCAAGGTCGGCAACAGGGAGTCCCCTCCTAAAGAAGGTTCTCTCTCATTGCCACACTATGAAAGGCTGCCCCAAAGGTGGTTCCTTCCTGTGGGTCTGATCAGGCTAAGGGCAGAGTTGTCTCTTTCCTTCTCTGAGTCGGACCAAATCGTCTCAGTAACACCTCTTCGCACTGTTGACCATGTTTTTCAAAGGGGCCTGAGCTGAGCGTTCATCTCATCCTTTCATGGTGCAGGGAGAGAGGATTCTAATGATTTTTACGTCTAGGGGAGTGGGCAGTGGAATGATGACGTTGTCATCCTGTACTATGTCGCTTTTTTCATGAATTTGTTTTCAATTTCATGTTAAAATGGGCCCACCGTTCCCTCTCTGTGTTTTCATTCAGCAACCAAGTTTTGCACCTTTAACAGCTCTGTCATTGTCACTTGGAAATGTTTGAAATGGCATGAGCTTGTCATCACATTCCTATCAACTGTATATCGGGAGCCCCGACATGAACATAACCATTGAGCAGAACACCTCTCCAATACCCGTGTAACACTGGGTAGGCCCCTTAACCTCTTGGTTTTTTTAAGTCCTCAGTTGTAAAAATGTGAGGGTGCTATGAATTAATATTTGGGGCAGGACAAGGTCGAGAAGTGTGTCTTTGCTTTTATTCTTCCAAACTGGAATATCTTCCGTCTCTTCCCCGTGGGTCCAAATCTCACATGTCCTTCGGGCCCACTGCCAGGGAGCCTTCCCTGATTCGCCAGTCCACACAAAGCTCTGCCTCTTAGGGTCAGTGCCATACAAGCAAGCTGTCTCTTACGTTAATGTTGCGTCTCAAGCAAATCTCAGAATGTGGGTCTCTCTTGCCCTCCTGGGGCCCCTGGGGCTGGGCCAGCCCACCGGCATTCCCGACGTGGGCTGTCTACTAGACTAGGGCATGGGTGGGAGGGCCCAGGTGTGAGGGGCCCGGCAGAGTACCCCGGCCTCCACCCTTCTCTCCTCTACAAGACTGCCCCTCCTCCTGAAGCCTGCCCCTCAAGACACAGTTTCCTCATATGACCTCACTGGGTAGTGATGCCCTCACAGGCCTTCTCACAGTTACCTTGGCCGGGTAACTATGCAAACTTGCTGCCCTCAGAGAAACTTCCCTACCCTGGAGGGAACTTCTTTCCTTGGAGAAAGTTCTCCAACAGATACAAATCTCTTTGGTTGTCTGAGAGAGAATGTCTGACCATATCTTCTATATTTACTCAAACCTGTCCTCTGTTCCCTGGGAGGCCAGTGCAACAGGTACACCGAGTCCGGCCATCTGTACAAGAGGCATGGTGTACACACAACCTGCCCTGGCTGCCACATTTTCCTGTGGGGTTTGCCCACCACATACACCTAAGCACTTTCCCAGCTCTAAGTAGTACCAGTGACCAGGGACACCTTCAGAGACCCACAGTGCTCACTGCTGAGGAGAAGTGAAAGGTCATCCCAGGACAAGTGTGCAGGAAGTCTCTGATTTTTATAATTGTAGCCTTCCCATGTGGGCTAGAGGATGCTTCCATTCAGACCCTTTACTTATTGGCCTCTTAGCAAAAGACAAGTGCATTTTTGTTTGCAAATGGTAAAAGGAGCAGTTTGAGGAAGAGGGCCACTCTTGAACCGCACCTGCCAACGCAGGCACATCTGTGCTGTCATGTAGGCGACTCTATCAGTCCCCTCAGACACATCCCATCCTGAGTTGCTGAGTACTAGGGGAGAGGGTGGTGCCATATTGATGGGAAGACCAAAAGAACGAAGAGGGGTTGATGCAGTACTAATGAGACTGGAGGGCTGAGGAGATGGTGTCCCAGGAGGCTGGGTTGATGTGAGCCTAGACCTGAGACCCAGAACCCGGTTCTGAGTCTCCTGCTCACTCTGCCTCAGGATTTGGCCTTGTTCTAATCTACATAAAAGTATCAGAGATCTAGGGTTCAGTGTGGTTATAACAGGCAGTATAAATTGCACCCAAGAGGGGTTGCCAAGGTGGGCTGGGTTCTTAACCAATATATATTGGATTATTTTTTTCAAAACTTGAAAGACATTTCCATGAAAGTCTCAGAAGTGACAGACTGCAAGAAAGGTTTTCTCTGTTGTGGAAGGGAGAGATGGAGAGGATCATGATTGCAATTACTTTTCAGGTTCTACTATTTTCCCTGGAAACGGTGAAAGACTTCCTCATCTGCTACAGCCCTAGGCTCTAGGGATTGCTTTTGCAGCCAGTGTCCCTTCTGTAGGGACTCATACAGGTGATGAGCCAAGGCTGTGTTTTGCACGTTAAGTAGATTAAACGTCTTCAGCTAGAAACAGAGAAAAATGGCAGAGGTCCATTCTGGCAGGAGACTGTGCACAGCAGAAATGACTGATCTGTTCTGATTTTCTTTGCAGCAGCAGTTGCTCCCGTTTCTCCTCCTACACCTGGTCACTACCATGTCCTCTACCAAGGGTGTGGAAAAACGCAGTTCGGCCGGCATGGGGACACATACTGCCTAGTTGGTGGCTACGGGGCCTACGGGGATGTTCCTTTGGCCAAGCCAGCAAAGGTGGAAGCAGAGACGCCAGTCTCCAGACGTTGTCCCAAGAGAAAGCACAATCCGGAAAGGTTGGACAAAGACCTGGGTTGCTCCAGAACCAAAACCCAGCGATTGCAGCATTCAAGCAGCTCAGGAATACAAGGTGCTTTGATTCTAAAGCAGGGTGGCCCAACCTCTGGTCACATCCCCTCTGCAACAACTCCAGTGAACGAGTGTCCCATCTTTGCTTTTTCATGGTCGGCAACAGGGAGTCCCCTCCTAAAGAAGGTTCTCTCTCATTGCCACACTATGAAAGGCTGCCCCAAAGGTGGTTCCTTCCTGTGGGTCTGATCAGGCTAAGGGCAGAGTTGTCTCTTTCCTTCTCTGAGTTGGACCAAATCGTCTCAGTAACACCTCTTCGCACTGTTGACCATGTTTTTCAAAGGGGGCTGAGCTGAGCGTTCATCTCATCCTTTCATGGTGCAGGGAGAGAGGATTCTAATGATTTTTACGTCTAGGGGAGAGGGCAGTAGAATGATGACGTTGTCATCCTGTACTATGTCGCTTTTTTCATGAATTTGTTTTCAATTTCATGTTAAAATGGGCCCACCGTTCCCTCTCTGTGTGGTCATTCAGCAACCAAGTTTTGCACCTTTAACAGCTCTGTCATTGTCACTTGGAAATGTTTGAAATGGCATGAGCTTGTCATCACATTCCTATCAACTGTATATCGGGAGCCCCGACATGAACATAACCATTGAGCAGAACACCTCTCCAATACCTGCGTAACACTGGGTAGGCCCCTTAACCTCTTGGTTTTTTTAAGTCCTCAGTTGTAAAAATGTGAGGGTGCTATGAATTAATATTTGGGGTAGGACAAGGTCGAGAAGTGTGTCTTTGCTTTTATTCTTCCAAACTGGAAAATCTTCCGTCTCTTCCCTGTGGGTCCAAATCTCACATGTCCTTCGGGCCCACTGCCAGGGAGTCTTCCCTGATTCGCCAGTCCACACAAAGCTCTGCCTCTTAGGGTCAGTGCCATACAAGCAAGCTGTCTCTTACGTTAATGTTGCGTCTCAAGCAAATCTCAGAATGTGGGTCTCTCTTGCCCTCCTGGGGCCCCTGGGGCTGGGCCAGCCCACCGGCATTCCCGACGTGGGCTGTCTACTAGACTAGGGCATGGGTGGGAGGGCCCAGGTGTAAGGGGCCCGGCAGAGTACCCCGGCCTCCACCCTTCTCTCCTCTACAAGACTGCCCCTCCTCCTGAAGCCTGCCCCTCAAGACACAGTTTCCTCATATGACCTCACTGGGTAGTGATGCCCTCACAGGCCTTCTCACAGTTACCTTGGCCGGGTAACTATGCAAACTTGCTGCCCTCAGAGAAACTTCCCTACCCTGGAGGGAACTTCTTTCCTTGGAGAAAGTTCTCCACCAGATACAAATCTCTTTGGTTGTCTGAGAGAGAATGTCTGACCATATCTTCTATATTTACTCAAACCTGTCCTCTGTTCCCTGGGAGGGCAGTGCAACAGGTACACCAAGTCCGGCCATCTGTACAAGAGGCATGGTGTACACACAACCTGCCCTGGCTGCCACATTTTCCTGTGGGGTTTGCCCACCACATACACCTAAGCACTTTCCCAGCTCTAAGTAGTACCAGTGACCAGGGACACCTTCAGAGACCCACAGTGCTCACTGCTGAGGAGAAGTGAAAGGTCATCCCAGGACAAGTGTGCAGGAAGTCTCTGATTTTTATAATTGTAGCCTTCCCATGTGGGCTAGAGGATGCTTCCATTCAGACCCTTTACCAATTGGCCTCTTAGCAAAAGACAAGTGCATTTTTGTTGGCAAATGGTAAAAGGAGCAGTTTGAGGAAGAGGGCCACTCTTGAACCGCACCTGCCAATGCAGGCACATCTGTGCTGTCATGTAGGCATCTCTATCGGTCCCCTCAGACACATCCCATCCTGAGTTGCTGAGTACTAGGGGAGAGGGTGGTGCCATATTGATGGGAAGACCAAAAGAACGAAGAGGGGTTGATGCAGTACTAATGAGACTGGAGGGCTGAGGAGATGGTGTCCCAGGAGGCTGGGTTGATGTGAGCCTAGACCTGAGACCCAGAACCCGGTTCTGAGTCTCCTGCTCACTCTGCCTCAGGATTTGGCCTTGTTCTAATCTACATAAAAGTATCAGAGGGCTAGAGTTCAGTGTGGTTGAAACAGGCAGTATAAATTGGACCCAAGAGGGGTTGCCAAGGTGGGCTGGGTTCTTAACCAATATATATTGGATTATTTTTTTCAAAACTTGAAAGACATTTCCATGAAAGTCTCAGAAGTGACAGACTGCAAGAAAGGTTTTCTCTGTTGTGGAAGGGAGAGATGGAGAGGATCATGATTGCAATTACTTTTCAGGTTCTACTATTTTCCCTGGAAACGGTGAAAGACTTCCTCATCTGCTACAGCCCTAGGCTCTAGGGATTGCTTTTGCAGCCAGTGTCCCTTCTGTAGGGACTCATACAGGTGATGAGCCAAGGCTGTGTTTTGCACGTTAAGTAGATTAAACGTCTTCAGCTAGAAACAGAGAAAAATGGCAGAGGTCCATTCTGGCAGGAGACTGTGCACAGCAGTAGTGACTGATCTGTTCTGATTTTCTTTGCAGCAGCAGTTGCTCCCGTTTCTCCTCCTACACCTGGTCACTACCATGTCCTCTACCGAGGGTGTGGAAAAACGCAGTTCGGCCAGCATGGGGAGACATACTGCCTAGTTGGTGGCTACGGGGCCTACGGGATGTTCCTTTGGCCAAGCCAGCAAAGGTGGAAGCAGAGACGCCAGTCTCCAGACGTTGTCCCAAGAGAAAGCACAATCCGGAAAGGTCGGACAAAGACCTGGGTTGCTCCAGAACCAAAACCCAGCGATTGCAGCATTCAAGCAGCTCAGGAATACAAGGTGCTTTGATTCTAAAGCAGGGTGGCCCAACCTCTGGTCACATCCCCTCTGCAACAACCCCAGTGAACGAGTGTCCCATCTTTGCTTTTTCATGGTCGGCAACAGGGAGTCCCCTCCTAAAGAAGGTTCTCTCTCATTGCCACACTATGAAAGGCTGCCCCAAAGGTGGTTCCTTCCTGTGGGTCTGATCAGGCTAAGGGCAGAGTTGTCTCTTTCCTTCTCTGAGTCGGACCAAATCGTCTCAGTAACACCTCTTCGCACTGTTGACCATGTTTTTCAAAGGGGGCTGAGCTGAGCGTTCATCTCATCCTTTCATGGTGCAGGGAGAGAGGAGTCTAATGATTTTTACGTCTAGGGGAGAGGGCAGTGGAATGATGACGTTGTCATCCTGTAGTATGTCGCTTTTTTCATGAATTTGTTTTCAATTTCATGTTAAAATGGGCCCACCGTTCCCTCTCTGTGTTTTCATTCAGCAACCAAGTTTTGCACCTTTAACAGCTCTGTCATTGTCACTTGGAAATGTTTGAAATGGCATGAGCTTGTCATCACATTCCTATCAACTGTATATCGGGAGCCCCGACATGAACATAACCATTGAGCAGAACACCTCTCCAATACCCGTGTAACACTGGGTAGGCCCCTTAACCTCTTGGTTTTTTTAAGTCCTCAGTTGTAAAAATGTGAGGGTGCTATGAATTAATATTTGGGGCAGGACAAGGTCGAGAAGTGTGTCTTTGCTTTTATTCTTCCAAACTGGAAAATCTTCCGTCTCTTCCCCGTGGGTCCAAATCTCACATGTCCTTCGGGCCCACTGCCAGGGAGCCTTCCCTGATTCGCCAGTCCACACAAAGCTCTGCCTCTTAGGGTCAGTGCCATACAAGCAAGCTGTCTCTTACGTTAATGTTGCGTCTCAAGCAAATCTCAGAATGTGGGTCTCTCTTGCCCTCCTGGGGCCCCTGGGGCTGGGCCAGCCCACCAGCATTCCCGACGTGGGCTGTCTACTAGACTAGGGCATGGGTGGGAGGGCCCAGGTGTGAGGGGCCCGGCAGAGTACCCCGGCCTCCACCCTTCTCTCCTCTACAAGACTGCCCCTCCTCCTGAAGCCTGCCCCTCAAGACACAGTTTCCTCATATGACCTCACTGGGTAGTGATGCCCTCACAGGCCTTCTCACAGTTACCTTGGCCGGGTAACTATGCAAACTTGCTGCCCTCAGAGAAACTTCCCTACCCTGGAGGGAACTTCTTTCCTTGGAGAAAGTTCTCCAACAGATACAAATCTCTTTGGTTGTCTGAGAGAGAATGTCTGACCATATCTTCTATATTTACTCAAACCTGTCCTCTGTTCCCTGGGAGGCCAGTGCAACAGGTACACCGAGTCCGGCCATCTGTACAAGAGGCATGGTGTACACACAACCTGCCCTGGCTGCCACATTTTCCTGTGGGGTTTGCCCACCACATACACCTAAGCACTTTCCCAGCTCTAAGTAGTACCAGTGACCAGGGACACCTTCAGAGACCCACAGTGCTCACTGCTGAGGAGAAGTGAAAGGTCATCCCAGGACAAGTGTGCAGGAAGTCTCTGATTTTTATAATTGTAGCCTTCCCATGTGGGCTAGAGGATGCTTCCATTCAGACCCTTTACTTATTGGCCTCTTAGCAAAAGACAAGTGCATTTTTGTTTGCAAATGGTAAAAGGAGCAGTTTGAGGAAGAGGGCCACTCTTGAACCGCACCTGCCAACGCAGGCACATCTGTGCTGTCATGTAGGCGACTCTATCAGTCCCCTCAGACACATCCCATCCTGAGTTGCTGAGTACTAGGGGAGAGGGTGGTGCCATATTGATGGGAAGACCAAAAGAACGAAGAGGGGTTGATGCAGTACTAATGAGACTGGAGGGCTGAGGAGATGGTGTCCCAGGAGGCTGGGTTGATGTGAGCCTAGACCTGAGACCCAGAACCCGGTTCTGAGTCTCCTGCTCACTCTGCCTCAGGATTTGGCCTTGTTCTAATCTACATAAAAGTATCAGAGATCTAGGGTTCAGTGTGGTTGAAACAGGCAGTATAAATTGGACCCAAGAGGGGTTGCCAAGGTGGGCTGGGTTCTTAACCAATATATATTGGATTATTTTTTTCAAAACTTGAAAGACATTTCCATGAAAGTCTCAGAAGTGACAGACTGCAAGAAAGGTTTTCTCTGTTGTGGAAGGGAGAGATGGAGAGGATCATGATTGCAATTACTTTTCAGGTTCTACTATTTTCCCTGGAAACGGTGAAAGACTTCCTCATCTGCTACAGCCCTAGGCTCTAGGGATTGCTTTTGCAGCCAGTGTCCCTTCTGTAGGGACTCATACAGGTGATGAGCCAAGGCTGTGTTTTGCACGTTAAGTAGATTAAACGTCTTCAGCTAGAAACAGAGAAAAATGGCAGAGGTCCATTCTGGCAGGAGACTGTGCACAGCAGAAATGACTGATCTGTTCTGATTTTCTTTGCAGCAGCAGTTGCTCCCGTTTCTCCTCCTACACCTGGTCACTACCATGTCCTCTACCAAGGGTGTGGAAAAACGCAGTTCGGCCGGCATGGGGACACATACTGCCTAGTTGGTGGCTACGGGGCCTACGGGGATGTTCCTTTGGCCAAGCCAGCAAAGGTGGAAGCAGAGACGCCAGTCTCCAGACGTTGTCCCAAGAGAAAGCACAATCCGGAAAGGTTGGACAAAGACCTGGGTTGCTCCAGAACCAAAACCCAGCGATTGCAGCATTCAAGCAGCTCAGGAATACAAGGTGCTTTGATTCTAAAGCAGGGTGGCCCAACCTCTGGTCACATCCCCTCTGCAACAACTCCAGTGAACGAGTGTCCCATCTTTGCTTTTTCATGGTCGGCAACAGGGAGTCCCCTCCTAAAGAAGGTTCTCTCTCATTGCCACACTATGAAAGGCTGCCCCAAAGGTGGTTCCTTCCTGTGGGTCTGATCAGGCTAAGGGCAGAGTTGTCTCTTTCCTTCTCTGAGTTGGACCAAATCGTCTCAGTAACACCTCTTCGCACTGTTGACCATGTTTTTCAAAGGGGGCTGAGCTGAGCGTTCATCTCATCCTTTCATGGTGCAGGGAGAGAGGATTCTAATGATTTTTACGTCTAGGGGAGAGGGCAGTAGAATGATGACGTTGTCATCCTGTACTATGTCGCTTTTTTCATGAATTTGTTTTCAATTTCATGTTAAAATGGGCCCACCGTTCCCTCTCTGTGTGGTCATTCAGCAACCAAGTTTTGCACCTTTAACAGCTCTGTCATTGTCACTTGGAAATGTTTGAAATGGCATGAGCTTGTCATCACATTCCTATCAACTGTATATCGGGAGCCCCGACATGAACATAACCATTGAGCAGAACACCTCTCCAATACCTGCGTAACACTGGGTAGGCCCCTTAACCTCTTGGTTTTTTTAAGTCCTCAGTTGTAAAAATGTGAGGGTGCTATGAATTAATATTTGGGGTAGGACAAGGTCGAGAAGTGTGTCTTTGCTTTTATTCTTCCAAACTGGAAAATCTTCCGTCTCTTCCCTGTGGGTCCAAATCTCACATGTCCTTCGGGCCCACTGCCAGGGAGTCTTCCCTGATTCGCCAGTCCACACAAAGCTCTGCCTCTTAGGGTCAGTGCCATACAAGCAAGCTGTCTCTTACGTTAATCTTGCGTCTCAAGCAAATCTCAGAATGTGGGTCTCTCTTGCCCTCCTGGGGCCCCTGGGGCTGGGCCAGCCCACCGGCATTCCCGACGTGGGCTGTCTACTAGACTAGGGCATGGGTGGGAGGGCCCAGGTGTAAGGGGCCCGGCAGAGTACCCCGGCCTCCACCCTTCTCTCCTCTACAAGACTGCCCCTCCTCCTGAAGCCTGCCCCTCAAGACACAGTTTCCTCATATGACCTCACTGGGTAGTGATGCCCTCACAGGCCTTCTCACAGTTACCTTGGCAGGGTAACTATGCAAACTTGCTGCCCTCAGAGAAACTTCCCTACCCTGGAGGGAACTTCTTTCCTTGGAGAAAGTTCTCCACCAGATACAAATCTCTTTGGTTGTCTGAGAGAGAATGTCTGACCATATCTTCTATATTTACTCAAACCTGTCCTCTGTTCCCTGGGAGGGCAGTGCAACAGGTACACCAAGTCCGGCCATCTGTACAAGAGGCATGGTGTACACACAACCTGCCCTGGCTGCCACATTTTCCTGTGGGGTTTGCCCACCACATACACCTAAGCACTTTCCCAGCTCTAAGTAGTACCAGTGACCAGGGACACCTTCAGAGACCCACAGTGCTCACTGCTGAGGAGAAGTGAAAGGTCATCCCAGGACAAGTGTGCAGGAAGTCTCTGATTTTTATAATTGTAGCCTTCCCATGTGGGCTAGAGGATGCTTCCATTCAGACCCTTTACCAATTGGCCTCTTAGCAAAAGACAAGTGCATTTTTGTTGGCAAATGGTAAAAGGAGCAGTTTGAGGAAGAGGGCCACTCTTGAACCGCACCTGCCAATGCAGGCACATCTGTGCTGTCATGTAGGCATCTCTATCGGTCCCCTCAGACACATCCCATCCTGAGTTGCTGAGTACTAGGGGAGAGGGTGGTGCCATATTGATGGGAAGACCAAAAGAACGAAGAGGGGTTGATGCAGTACTAATGAGACTGGAGGGCTGAGGAGATGGTGTCCCAGGAGGCTGGGTTGATGTGAGCCTAGACCTGAGACCCAGAACCCGGTTCTGAGTCTCCTGCTCACTCTGCCTCAGGATTTGGCCTTGTTCTAATCTACATAAAAGTATCAGAGGGCTAGAGTTCAGTGTGGTTGAAACAGGCAGTATAAATTGGACCCAAGAGGGGTTGCCAAGGTGGGCTGGGTTCTTAACCAATATATATTGGATTATTTTTTTCAAAACTTGAAAGACATTTCCATGAAAGTCTCAGAAGTGACAGACTGCAAGAAAGGTTTTCTCTGTTGTGGAAGGGAGAGATGGAGAGGATCATGATTGCAATTACTTTTCAGGTTCTACTATTTTCCCTGGAAACGGTGAAAGACTTCCTCATCTGCTACAGCCCTAGGCTCTAGGGATTGCTTTTGCAGCCAGTGTCCCTTCTGTAGGGACTCATACAGGTGATGAGCCAAGGCTGTGTTTTGCACGTTAAGTAGATTAAACGTCTTCAGCTAGAAACAGAGAAAAATGGCAGAGGTCCATTCTGGCAGGAGACTGTGCACAGCAGTAGTGACTGATCTGTTCTGATTTTCTTTGCAGCAGCAGTTGCTCCCGTTTCTCCTCCTACACCTGGTCACTACCATGTCCTCTACCGAGGGTGTGGAAAAACGCAGTTCGGCCAGCATGGGGAGACATACTGCCTAGTTGGTGGCTACGGGGCCTACGGGATGTTCCTTTGGCCAAGCCAGCAAAGGTGGAAGCAGAGACGCCAGTCTCCAGACGTTGTCCCAAGAGAAAGCACAATCCGGAAAGGTCGGACAAAGACCTGGGTTGCTCCAGAACCAAAACCCAGCGATTGCAGCATTCAAGCAGCTCAGGAATACAAGGTGCTTTGATTCTAAAGCAGGGTGGCCCAACCTCTGGTCACATCCCCTCTGCAACAACCCCAGTGAACGAGTGTCCCATCTTTGCTTTTTCATGGTCGGCAACAGGGAGTCCCCTCCTAAAGAAGGTTCTCTCTCATTGCCACACTATGAAAGGCTGCCCCAAAGGTGGTTCCTTCCTGTGGGTCTGATCAGGCTAAGGGCAGAGTTGTCTCTTTCCTTCTCTGAGTCGGACCAAATCGTCTCAGTAACACCTCTTCGCACTGTTGACCATGTTTTTCAAAGGGGGCTGAGCTGAGCGTTCATCTCATCCTTTCATGGTGCAGGGAGAGAGGAGTCTAATGATTTTTACGTCTAGGGGAGAGGGCAGTGGAATGATGACGTTGTCATCCTGTAGTATGTCGCTTTTTTCATGAATTTGTTTTCAATTTCATGTTAAAATGGGCCCACCGTTCCCTCTCTGTGTTTTCATTCAGCAACCAAGTTTTGCACCTTTAACAGCTCTGTCATTGTCACTTGGAAATGTTTGAAATGGCATGAGCTTGTCATCACATTCCTATCAACTGTATATCGGGAGCCCCGACATGAACATAACCATTGAGCAGAACACCTCTCCAATACCCGTGTAACACTGGGTAGGCCCCTTAACCTCTTGGTTTTTTTAAGTCCTCAGTTGTAAAAATGTGAGGGTGCTATGAATTAATATTTGGGGCAGGACAAGGTCGAGAAGTGTGTCTTTGCTTTTATTCTTCCAAACTGGAAAATCTTCCGTCTCTTCCCCGTGGGTCCAAATCTCACATGTCCTTCGGGCCCACTGCCAGGGAGCCTTCCCTGATTCGCCAGTCCACACAAAGCTCTGCCTCTTAGGGTCAGTGCCATACAAGCAAGCTGTCTCTTACGTTAATGTTGCGTCTCAAGCAAATCTCAGAATGTGGGTCTCTCTTGCCCTCCTGGGGCCCCTGGGGCTGGGCCAGCCCACCAGCATTCCCGACGTGGGCTGTCTACTAGACTAGGGCATGGGTGGGAGGGCCCAGGTGTGAGGGGCCCGGCAGAGTACCCCGGCCTCCACCCTTCTCTCCTCTACAAGACTGCCCCTCCTCCTGAAGCCTGCCCCTCAAGACACAGTTTCCTCATATGACCTCACTGGGTAGTGATGCCCTCACAGGCCTTCTCACAGTTACCTTGGCCGGGTAACTATGCAAACTTGCTGCCCTCAGAGAAACTTCCCTACCCTGGAGGGAACTTCTTTCCTTGGAGAAAGTTCTCCAACAGATACAAATCTCTTTGGTTGTCTGAGAGAGAATGTCTGACCATATCTTCTATATTTACTCAAACCTGTCCTCTGTTCCCTGGGAGGCCAGTGCAACAGGTACACCGAGTCCGGCCATCTGTACAAGAGGCATGGTGTACACACAACCTGCCCTGGCTGCCACATTTTCCTGTGGGGTTTGCCCACCACATACACCTAAGCACTTTCCCAGCTCTAAGTAGTACCAGTGACCAGGGACACCTTCAGAGACCCACAGTGCTCACTGCTGAGGAGAAGTGAAAGGTCATCCCAGGACAAGTGTGCAGGAAGTCTCTGATTTTTATAATTGTAGCCTTCCCATGTGGGCTAGAGGATGCTTCCATTCAGACCCTTTACTAATTGGCCTCTTAGCAAAAGACAAGTGCATTTTTGTTTGCAAATGGTAAAAGGAGCAGTTTGAGGAAGAGGGCCACTCTTGAACCGCACCTGCCAACGCAGGCACATCTGTGCTGTCATGTAGGCAACTCTATCGGTCCCCTCAGACACATCCCATCCTGAGTTGCTGAGTACTAGGGGAGAGGGTGGTGCCATATTGATGGGAAGACCAAAAGAACGAAGAGGGGTTGATGCAGTACTAATGAGACTGGAGGGCTGAGGAGATGGTGTCCCAGGAGGCTGGGTTGATGTGAGCCTAGACCTGAGACCCAGAACCCGGTTCTGAGTCTCCTGCTCACTCTGCCTCAGGATTTGGCCTTGTTCTAATCTACATAAAAGTATCAGAGGGCTAGAGTTCAGTGTGGTTGAAACAGGCAGTATAAATTGGACCCAAGAGGGGTTGCCAAGGTGGGCTGGGTTCTTAACCAATATATATTGGATTATTTTTTTCAAAACTTGAAAGACATTTCCATGAAAGTCTCAGAAGTGACAGACTGCAAGAAAGGTTTTCTCTGTTGTGGAAGGGAGAGATGGAGAGGATCATGATTGCAATTACTTTTCAGGTTCTACTATTTTCCCTGGAAACGGTGAAAGACTTCCTCATCTGCTACAGCCCTAGGCTCTAGGGATTGCTTTTGCAGCCAGTGTCCCTTCTGTAGGGACTCATACAGGTGATGAGCCAAGGCTGTGTTTTGCACGTTAAGTAGATTAAACGTCTTCAGCTAGAAACAGAGAAAAATGGCAGAGGTCCATTCTGGCAGGAGACTGTGCACAGCAGAAATGACTGATCTGTTCTGATTTTCTTTGCAGCAGCAGTTGCTCCCGTTTCTCCTCCTACACCTGGTCACTACCATGTCCTCTACCAAGGGTGTGAAAAAACGCAGTTCGGCCGGCATGGGGACACATACTGCCTAGTTGGTGGCTACGGGGCCTACGGGATGTTCCTTTGGCCAAGCCAGCAAAGGTGGAAGCAGAGACGCCAGTCTCCAGACGTTGTCCCAAGAGAAAGCACAATCCGGAAAGGTCGGACAAAGACCTGGGTTGCTCCAGAACCAAAACCCAGCGATTGCAGCATTCAAGCAGCTCAGGAATACAAGGTGCTTTGATTCTAAAGCAGGGTGGCCCAACCTCTGGTCACATCCCCTCTGCAACAACCCCAGTGAACGAGTGTCCCATCTTTGCTTTTTCATGGTCGGCAACAGGGAGTCCCCTCCTAAAGAAGGTTCTCTCTCATTGCCACACTATGAAAGGCTGCCCCAAAGGTGGTTCCTTCCTGTGGGTCTGATCAGGCTAAGGGCAGAGTTGTCTCTTTCCTTCTCTGAGTCGGACCAAATCGTCTCAGTAACACCTCTTCGCACTGTTGACCATGTTTTTCAAAGGGGGCTGAGCTGAGCGTTCATCTCATCCTTTCATGGTGCAGGGAGAGAGGAGTCTAATGATTTTTACGTCTAGGGGAGAGGGCAGTGGAATGATGACGTTGTCATCCTGTACTATGTCGCTTTTTTCATGAATTTGTTTTCAATTTCATGTTAAAATGGGCCCACCGTTCCCTCTCTGTGTTTTCATTCAGCAACCAAGTTTTGCACCTTTAACAGCTCTGTCATTGTCACTTGGAAATGTTTGAAATGGCATGAGCTTGTCATCACATTCCTATCAACTGTATATCGGGAGCCCCGACATGAACATAACCATTGAGCAGAACACCTCTCCAATACCCGTGTAACACTGGGTAGGCCCCTTAACCTCTTGGTTTTTTTAAGTCCTCAGTTGTAAAAATGTGAGGGTGCTATGAATTAATATTTGGGGCAGGACAAGGTCGAGAAGTGTGTCTTTGCTTTTATTCTTCCAAACTGGAAAATCTTCCGTCTCTTCCCCGTGGGTCCAAATCTCACATGTCCTTCGGGCCCACTGCCAGGGAGCCTTCCCTGATTCGCCAGTCCACACAAAGCTCTGCCTCTTAGGGTCAGTGCCATACAAGCAAGCTGTCTCTTACGTTAATGTTGCGTCTCAAGCAAATCTCAGAATGTGGGTCTCTCTTGCCCTCCTGGGGCCCCTGGGGCTGGGCCAGCCCACCGGCATTCCCGACGTGGGCTGTCTACTAGACTAGGGCATGGGTGGGAGGGCCCAGGTGTGAGGGGCCCGGCAGAGTACCCCGGCCTCCACCCTTCTCTCCTCTACAAGACTGCCCCTCCTCCTGAAGCCTGCCCCTCAAGACACAGTTTCCTCATATGACCTCACTGGGTAGTGATGCCCTCACAGGCCTTCTCACAGTTACCTTGGCCGGGTAACTATGCAAACTTGCTGCCCTCAGAGAAACTTCCCTACCCTGGAGGGAACTTCTTTCCTTGGAGAAAGTTCTCCAACAGATACAAATCTCTTTGGTTGTCTGAGAGAGAATGTCTGACCATATCTTCTATATTTACTCAAACCTGTCCTCTGTTCCCTGGGAGGCCAGTGCAACAGGTACACCGAGTCCGGCCATCTGTACAAGAGGCATGGTGTACACACAACCTGCCCTGGCTGCCACATTTTCCTGTGGGGTTTGCCCACCACATACACCTAAGCACTTTCCCAGCTCTAAGTAGTACCAGTGACCAGGGACACCTTCAGAGACCCACAGTGCTCACTGCTGAGGAGAAGTGAAAGGTCATCCCAGGACAAGTGTGCAGGAAGTCTCTGATTTTTATAATTGTAGCCTTCCCATGTGGGCTAGAGGATGCTTCCATTCAGACCCTTTACTTATTGGCCTCTTAGCAAAAGACAAGTGCATTTTTGTTTGCAAATGGTAAAAGGAGCAGTTTGAGGAAGAGGGCCACTCTTGAACCGCACCTGCCAACGCAGGCACATCTGTGCTGTCATGTAGGCGACTCTATCAGTCCCCTCAGACACATCCCATCCTGAGTTGCTGAGTACTAGGGGAGAGGGTGGTGCCATATTGATGGGAAGACCAAAAGAACGAAGAGGGGTTGATGCAGTACTAATGAGACTGGAGGGCTGAGGAGATGGTGTCCCAGGAGGCTGGGTTGATGTGAGCCTAGACCTGAGACCCAGAACCCGGTTCTGAGTCTCCTGCTCACTCTGCCTCAGGATTTGGCCTTGTTCTAATCTACATAAAAGTATCAGAGATCTAGGGTTCAGTGTGGTTATAACAGGCAGTATAAATTGCACCCAAGAGGGGTTGCCAAGGTGGGCTGGGTTCTTAACCAATATATATTGGATTATTTTTTTCAAAACTTGAAAGACATTTCCATGAAAGTCTCAGAAGTGACAGACTGCAAGAAAGGTTTTCTCTGTTGTGGAAGGGAGAGATGGAGAGGATCATGATTGCAATTACTTTTCAGGTTCTACTATTTTCCCTGGAAACGGTGAAAGACTTCCTCATCTGCTACAGCCCTAGGCTCTAGGGATTGCTTTTGCAGCCAGTGTCCCTTCTGTAGGGACTCATACAGGTGATGAGCCAAGGCTGTGTTTTGCACGTTAAGTAGATTAAACGTCTTCAGCTAGAAACAGAGAAAAATGGCAGAGGTCCATTCTGGCAGGAGACTGTGCACAGCAGAAATGACTGATCAGTTCTGATTTTCTTTGCAGCAGCAGTTGCTCCCGTTTCTCCTCCTACACCTGGTCACTACCATGTCCTCTACCAAGGGTGTGGAAAAACGCAGTTCGGCCGGCATGGGGACACATACTGCCTAGTTGGTGGCTACGGGGCCTACGGGGATGTTCCTTTGGCCAAGCCAGCAAAGGTGGAAGCAGAGACGCCAGTCTCCAGACGTTGTCCCAAGAGAAAGCACAATCCGGAAAGGTTGGACAAAGACCTGGGTTGCTCCAGAACCAAAACCCAGCGATTGCAGCATTCAAGCAGCTCAGGAATACAAGGTGCTTTGATTCTAAAGCAGGGTGGCCCAACCTCTGGTCACATCCCCTCTGCAACAACTCCAGTGAACGAGTGTCCCATCTTTGCTTTTTCATGGTCGGCAACAGGGAGTCCCCTCCTAAAGAAGGTTCTCTCTCATTGCCACACTATGAAAGGCTGCCCCAAAGGTGGTTCCTTCCTGTGGGTCTGATCAGGCTAAGGGCAGAGTTGTCTCTTTCCTTCTCTGAGTTGGACCAAATCGTCTCAGTAACACCTCTTCGCACTGTTGACCATGTTTTTCAAAGGGGGCTGAGCTGAGCGTTCATCTCATCCTTTCATGGTGCAGGGAGAGAGGATTCTAATGATTTTTACGTCTAGGGGAGAGGGCAGTGGAATGATGACGTTGTCATCCTGTACTATGTCGCTTTTTTCATGAATTTGTTTTCAATTTCATGTTAAAATGGGCCCACCGTTCCCTCTCTGTCTTTTCATTCAGCAACCAAGTTTTGCACCTTTAACAGCTCTGTCATTGTCACTTGGAAATGTTTGAAATGGCATGAGCTTGTCATCACATTCCTATCAACTGTATATCGGGAGCCCCGACATGAACATAACCATTGAGCAGAACACCTCTCCAATACCTGCGTAACACTGGGTAGGCCCCTTAACCTCTTGGTTTTTTTAAGTCCTCAGTTGTAAAAATGTGAGGGTGCTATGAATTAATATTTGGGGTAGGACAAGGTCGAGAAGTGTGTCTTTGCTTTTATTCTTCCAAACTGGAAAATCTTCCGTCTCTTCCCTGTGGGTCCAAATCTCACATGTCCTTCGGGCCCACTGCCAGGGAGTCTTCCCTGATTCGCCAGTCCACACAAAGCTCTGCCTCTTAGGGTCAGTGCCATACAAGCAAGCTGTCTCTTACGTTAATGTTGCGTCTCAAGCAAATCTCAGAATGTGGGTCTCTCTTGCCCTCCTGGGGCCCCTGGGGCTGGGCCAGCCCACCGGCATTCCCGACGTGGGCTGTCTACTAGACTAGGGCATGGGTGGGAGGGCCCAGGTGTAAGGGGCCCAGCAGAGTACCCCGGCCTCCACCCTTCTCTCCTCTACAAGACTGCCCCTCCTCCTGAAGCCTGCCCCTCAAGACACAGTTTCCTCATATGACCTCACTGGGTAGTGATGCCCTCACAGGCCTTCTCACAGTTACCTTGGCAGGGTAACTATGCAAACTTGCTGCCCTCAGAGAAACTTCCCTACCCTGGAGGGAACTTCTTTCCTTGGAGAAAGTTCTCCACCAGATACAAATCTCTTTGGTTGTCTGAGAGAGAATGTCTGACCATATCTTCTATATTTACTCAAACCTGTCCTCTGTTCCCTGGGAGGGCAGTGCAACAGGTACACCAAGTCCGGCCATCTGTACAAGAGGCATGGTGTACACACAACCTGCCCTGGCTGCCACATTTTCCTGTGGGGTTTGCCCACCACATACACCTAAGCACTTTCCCAGCTCTAAGTAGTACCAGTGACCAGGGACACCTTCAGAGACCCACAGTGCTCACTGCTGAGGAGAAGTGAAAGGTCATCCCAGGACAAGTGTGCAGGAAGTCTCTGATTTTTATAATTGTAGCCTTCCCATGTGGGCTAGAGGATGCTTCCATTCAGACCCTTTACCAATTGGCCTCTTAGCAAAAGACAAGTGCATTTTTGTTGGCAAATGGTAAAAGGAGCAGTTTGAGGAAGAGGGCCACTCTTGAACCGCACCTGCCAATGCAGGCACATCTGTGCTGTCATGTAGGCATCTCTATCGGTCCCCTCAGACACATCCCATCCTGAGTTGCTGAGTACTAGGGGAGAGGGTGGTGCCATATTGATGGGAAGACCAAAAGAACGAAGAGGGGTTGATGCAGTACTAATGAGACTGGAGGGCTGAGGAGATGGTGTCCCAGGAGGCTGGGTTGATGTGAGCCTAGACCTGAGACCCAGAACCCGGTTCTGAGTCTCCTGCTCACTCTGCCTCAGGATTTGGCCTTGTTCTAATCTACATAAAAGTATCAGAGGGCTAGAGTTCAGTGTGGTTGAAACAGGCAGTATAAATTGGACCCAAGAGGGGTTGCCAAGGTGGGCTGGGTTCTTAACCAATATATATTGGATTATTTTTTTCAAAACTTGAAAGACATTTCCATGAAAGTCTCAGAAGTGACAGACTGCAAGAAAGGTTTTCTCTGTTGTGGAAGGGAGAGATGGAGAGGATCATGATTGCAATTACTTTTCAGGTTCTACTATTTTCCCTGGAAACGGTGAAAGACTTCCTCATCTGCTACAGCCCTAGGCTCTAGGGATTGCTTTTGCAGCCAGTGTCCCTTCTGTAGGGACTCATACAGGTGATGAGCCAAGGCTGTGTTTTGCACGTTAAGTAGATTAAACGTCTTCAGCTAGAAACAGAGAAAAATGGCAGAGGTCCATTCTGGCAGGAGACTGTGCACAGCAGTAGTGACTGATCTGTTCTGATTTTCTTTGCAGCAGCAGTTGCTCCCGTTTCTCCTCCTACACCTGGTCACTACCATGTCCTCTACCGAGGGTGTGGAAAAACGCAGTTCGGCCAGCATGGGGAGACATACTGCCTAGTTGGTGGCTACGGGGCCTACGGGATGTTCCTTTGGCCAAGCCAGCAAAGGTGGAAGCAGAGACGCCAGTCTCCAGACGTTGTCCCAAGAGAAAGCACAATCCGGAAAGGTCGGACAAAGACCTGGGTTGCTCCAGAACCAAAACCCAGCGATTGCAGCATTCAAGCAGCTCAGGAATACAAGGTGCTTTGATTCTAAAGCAGGGTGGCCCAACCTCTGGTCACATCCCCTCTGCAACAACCCCAGTGAACGAGTGTCCCATCTTTGCTTTTTCATGGTCGGCAACAGGGAGTCCCCTCCTAAAGAAGGTTCTAACTCATTGCCACACTATGAAAGGCTGCCCCAAAGGTGGTTCCTTCCTGTGGGTCTGATCAGGCTAAGGGCAGAGTTGTCTCTTTCCTTCTCTGAGTTGGACCAAATCGTCTCAGTAACACCTCTTCGCACTGTTGACCATGTTTTTCAAAGGGGGCTGAGCTGAGCGTTCATCTCATCCTTTCATGGTGCAGGGAGAGAGGAGTCTAATGATTTTTACGTCTAGGGGAGAGGGCAGTGGAATGATGACGTTGTCATCCTGTAGTATGTCGCTTTTTTCATGAATTTGTTTTCAATTTCATGTTAAAATGGGCCCACCGTTCCCTCTCTGTGTTTTCATTCAGCAACCAAGTTTTGCACCTTTAACAGCTCTGTCATTGTCACTTGGAAATGTTTGAAATGGCATGAGCTTGTCATCACATTCCTATCAACTGTATATCGGGAGCCCCGACATGAACATAACCATTGAGCAGAACACCTCTCCAATACCCGTGTAACACTGGGTAGGCCCCTTAACCTCTTGGTTTTTTTAAGTCCTCAGTTGTAAAAATGTGAGGGTGCTATGAATTAATATTTGGGGCAGGACAAGGTCGAGAAGTGTGTCTTTGCTTTTATTCTTCCAAACTGGAAAATCTTCCGTCTCTTCCCCGTGGGTCCAAATCTCACATGTCCTTCGGGCCCACTGCCAGGGAGCCTTCCCTGATTCGCCAGTCCACACAAAGCTCTGCCTCTTAGGGTCAGTGCCATACAAGCAAGCTGTCTCTTACGTTAATGTTGCGTCTCAAGCAAATCTCAGAATGTGGGTCTCTCTTGCCCTCCTGGGGCCCCTGGGGCTGGGCCAGCCCACCGGCATTCCCGACGTGGGCTGTCTACTAGACTAGGGCATGGGTGGGAGGGCCCAGGTGTGAGGGGCCCGGCAGAGTACCCCGGCCTCCACCCTTCTCTCCTCTACAAGACTGCCCCTCCTCCTGAAGCCTGCCCCTCAAGACACAGTTTCCTCATATGACCTCACTGGGTAGTGATGCCCTCACAGGCCTTCTCACAGTTACCTTGGCCGGGTAACTATGCAAACTTGCTGCCCTCAGAGAAACTTCCCTACCCTGGAGGGAACTTCTTTCCTTGGAGAAAGTTCTCCAACAGATACAAATCTCTTTGGTTGTCTGAGAGAGAATGTCTGACCATATCTTCTATATTTACTCAAACCTGTCCTCTGTTCCCTGGGAGGCCAGTGCAACAGGTACACCGAGTCCGGCCATCTGTACAAGAGGCATGGTGTACACACAACCTGCCCTGGCTGCCACATTTTCCTGTGGGGTTTGCCCACCACATACACCTAAGCACTTTCCCAGCTCTAAGTAGTACCAGTGACCAGGGACACCTTCAGAGACCCACAGTGCTCACTGCTGAGGAGAAGTGAAAGGTCATCCCAGGACAAGTGTGCAGGAAGTCTCTGATTTTTATAATTGTAGCCTTCCCATGTGGGCTAGAGGATGCTTCCATTCAGACCCTTTACCAATTGGCCTCTTAGCAAAAGACAAGTGCATTTTTGTTGGCAAATGGTAAAAGGAGCAGTTTGAGGAAGAGGGCCACTCTTGAACCGCACCTGCCAATGCAGGCACATCTGTGCTGTCATGTAGGCATCTCTATCGGTCCCCTCAGACACATCCCATCCTGAGTTGCTGAGTACTAGGGGAGAGGGTGGTGCCATATTGATGGGAAGACCAAAAGAACGAAGAGGGGTTGATGCAGTACTAATGAGACTGGAGGGCTGAGGAGATGGTGTCCCAGGAGGCTGGGTTGATGTGAGCCTAGACCTGAGACCCAGAACCCGGTTCTGAGTCTCCTGCTCACTCTGCCTCAGGATTTGGCCTTGTTCTAATCTACATAAAAGTATCAGAGGGCTAGAGTTCAGTGTGGTTGAAACAGGCAGTATAAATTGGACCCAAGAGGGGTTGCCAAGGTGGGCTGGGTTCTTAACCAATATATATTGGATTATTTTTTTCAAAACTTGAAAGACATTTCCATGAAAGTCTCAGAAGTGACAGACTGCAAGAAAGGTTTTCTCTGTTGTGGAAGGGAGAGATGGAGAGGATCATGATTGCAATTACTTTTCAGGTTCTACTATTTTCCCTGGAAACGGTGAAAGACTTCCTCATCTGCTACAGCCCTAGGCTCTAGGGATTGCTTTTGCAGCCAGTGTCCCTTCTGTAGGGACTCATACAGGTGATGAGCCAAGGCTGTGTTTTGCACGTTAAGTAGATTAAACGTCTTCAGCTAGAAACAGAGAAAAATGGCAGAGGTCCATTCTGGCAGGAGACTGTGCACAGCAGTAGTGACTGATCTGTTCTGATTTTCTTTGCAGCAGCAGTTGCTCCCGTTTCTCCTCCTACACCTGGTCACTACCATGTCCTCTACCGAGGGTGTGGAAAAACGCAGTTCGGCCGGCATGGGGAGACATACTGCCTAGTTGGTGGCTACGGGGCCTACGGGATGTTCCTTTGGCCAAGCCAGCAAAGGTGGAAGCAGAGACGCCAGTCTCCAGACGTTGTCCCAAGAGAAAGCACAATCCGGAAAGGTCGGACAAAGACCTGGGTTGCTCCAGAACCAAAACCCAGCGATTGCAGCATTCAAGCAGCTCAGGAATACAAGGTGCTTTGATTCTAAAGCAGGGTGGCCCAACCTCTGGTCACATCCCCTCTGCAACAACCCCAGTGAACGAGTGTCCCATCTTTGCTTTTTCATGGTCGGCAACAGGGAGTCCCCTCCTAAAGAAGGTTCTCTCTCATTGCCACACTATGAAAGGCTGCCCCAAAGGTGGTTCCTTCCTGTGGGTCTGATCAGGCTAAGGGCAGAGTTGTCTCTTTCCTTCTCTGAGTCGGACCAAATCGTCTCAGTAACACCTCTTCGCACTGTTGACCATGTTTTTCAAAGGGGGCTGAGCTGAGCGTTCATCTCATCCTTTCATGGTGCAGGGAGAGAGGAGTCTAATGATTTTTACGTCTAGGGGAGAGGGCAGTGGAATGATGACGTTGTCATCCTGTAGTATGTCGCTTTTTTCATGAATTTGTTTTCAATTTCATGTTAAAATGGGCCCACCGTTCCCTCTCTGTGTTTTCATTCAGCAACCAAGTTTTGCACCTTTAACAGCTCTGTCATTGTCACTTGGAAATGTTTGAAATGGCATGAGCTTGTCATCACATTCCTATCAACTGTATATCGGGAGCCCCGACATGAACATAACCATTGAGCAGAACACCTCTCCAATACCCGTGTAACACTGGGTAGGCCCCTTAACCTCTTGGTTTTTTTAAGTCCTCAGTTGTAAAAATGTGAGGGTGCTATGAATTAATATTTGGGGCAGGACAAGGTCGAGAAGTGTGTCTTTGCTTTTATTCTTCCAAACTGGAAAATCTTCCGTCTCTTCCCCGTGGGTCCAAATCTCACATGTCCTTCGGGCCCACTGCCAGGGAGCCTTCCCTGATTCGCCAGTCCACACAAAGCTCTGCCTCTTAGGGTCAGTGCCATACAAGCAAGCTGTCTCTTACGTTAATGTTGCGTCTCAAGCAAATCTCAGAATGTGGGTCTCTCTTGCCCTCCTGGGGCCCCTGGGGCTGGGCCAGCCCACCAGCATTCCCGACGTGGGCTGTCTACTAGACTAGGGCATGGGTGGGAGGGCCCAGGTGTGAGGGGCCCGGCAGAGTACCCCGGCCTCCACCCTTCTCTCCTCTACAAGACTGCCCCTCCTCCTGAAGCCTGCCCCTCAAGACACAGTTTCCTCATATGACCTCACTGGGTAGTGATGCCCTCACAGGCCTTCTCACAGTTACCTTGGCCGGGTAACTATGCAAACTTGCTGCCCTCAGAGAAACTTCCCTACCCTGGAGGGAACTTCTTTCCTTGGAGAAAGTTCTCCAACAGATACAAATCTCTTTGGTTGTCTGAGAGAGAATGTCTGACCATATCTTCTATATTTACTCAAACCTGTCCTCTGTTCCCTGGGAGGCCAGTGCAACAGGTACACCGAGTCCGGCCATCTGTACAAGAGGCATGGTGTACACACAACCTGCCCTGGCTGCCACATTTTCCTGTGGGGTTTGCCCACCACATACACCTAAGCACTTTCCCAGCTCTAAGTAGTACCAGTGACCAGGGACACCTTCAGAGACCCACAGTGCTCACTGCTGAGGAGAAGTGAAAGGTCATCCCAGGACAAGTGTGCAGGAAGTCTCTGATTTTTATAATTGTAGCCTTCCCATGTGGGCTAGAGGATGCTTCCATTCAGACCCTTTACTAATTGGCCTCTTAGCAAAAGACAAGTGCATTTTTGTTTGCAAATGGTAAAAGGAGCAGTTTGAGGAAGAGGGCCACTCTTGAACCGCACCTGCCAACGCAGGCACATCTGTGCTGTCATGTAGGCAACTCTATCGGTCCCCTCAGACACATCCCATCCTGAGTTGCTGAGTACTAGGGGAGAGGGTGGTGCCATATTGATGGGAAGACCAAAAGAACGAAGAGGGGTTGATGCAGTACTAATGAGACTGGAGGGCTGAGGAGATGGTGTCCCAGGAGGCTGGGTTGATGTGAGCCTAGACCTGAGACCCAGAACCCGGTTCTGAGTCTCCTGCTCACTCTGCCTCAGGATTTGGCCTTGTTCTAATCTACATAAAAGTATCAGAGGGCTAGAGTTCAGTGTGGTTGAAACAGGCAGTATAAATTGGACCCAAGAGGGGTTGCCAAGGTGGGCTGGGTTCTTAACCAATATATATTGGATTATTTTTTTCAAAACTTGAAAGACATTTCCATGAAAGTCTCAGAAGTGACAGACTGCAAGAAAGGTTTTCTCTGTTGTGGAAGGGAGAGATGGAGAGGATCATGATTGCAATTACTTTTCAGGTTCTACTATTTTCCCTGGAAACGGTGAAAGACTTCCTCATCTGCTACAGCCCTAGGCTCTAGGGATTGCTTTTGCAGCCAGTGTCCCTTCTGTAGGGACTCATACAGGTGATGAGCCAAGGCTGTGTTTTGCACGTTAAGTAGATTAAACGTCTTCAGCTAGAAACAGAGAAAAATGGCAGAGGTCCATTCTGGCAGGAGACTGTGCACAGCAGTAGTGACTGATCTGTTCTGATTTTCTTTGCAGCAGCAGTTGCTCCCGTTTCTCCTCCTACACCTGGTCACTACCATGTCCTCTACCGAGGGTGTGGAAAAACGCAGTTCGGCCAGCATGGGGAGACATACTGCCTAGTTGGTGGCTACGGGGCCTACGGGATGTTCCTTTGGCCAAGCCAGCAAAGGTGGAAGCAGAGACGCCAGTCTCCAGACGTTGTCCCAAGAGAAAGCACAATCCGGAAAGGTCGGACAAAGACCTGGGTTGCTCCAGAACCAAAACCCAGCGATTGCAGCATTCAAGCAGCTCAGGAATACAAGGTGCTTTGATTCTAAAGCAGGGTGGCCCAACCTCTGGTCACATCCCCTCTGCAACAACCCCAGTGAACGAGTGTCCCATCTTTGCTTTTTCATGGTCGGCAACAGGGAGTCCCCTCCTAAAGAAGGTTCTCTCTCATTGCCACACTATGAAAGGCTGCCCCAAAGGTGGTTCCTTCCTGTGGGTCTGATCAGGCTAAGGGCAGAGTTGTCTCTTTCCTTCTCTGAGTCGGACCAAATCGTCTCAGTAACACCTCTTCGCACTGTTGACCATGTTTTTCAAAGGGGGCTGAGCTGAGCGTTCATCTCATCCTTTCATGGTGCAGGGAGAGAGGAGTCTAATGATTTTTACGTCTAGGGGAGAGGGCAGTGGAATGATGACGTTGTCATCCTGTAGTATGTCGCTTTTTTCATGAATTTGTTTTCAATTTCATGTTAAAATGGGCCCACCGTTCCCTCTCTGTGTTTTCATTCAGCAACCAAGTTTTGCACCTTTAACAGCTCTGTCATTGTCACTTGGAAATGTTTGAAATGGCATGAGCTTGTCATCACATTCCTATCAACTGTATATCGGGAGCCCCGACATGAACATAACCATTGAGCAGAACACCTCTCCAATACCCGTGTAACACTGGGTAGGCCCCTTAACCTCTTGGTTTTTTTAAGTCCTCAGTTGTAAAAATGTGAGGGTGCTATGAATTAATATTTGGGGCAGGACAAGGTCGAGAAGTGTGTCTTTGCTTTTATTCTTCCAAACTGGAAAATCTTCCGTCTCTTCCCCGTGGGTCCAAATCTCACATGTCCTTCGGGCCCACTGCCAGGGAGCCTTCCCTGATTCGCCAGTCCACACAAAGCTCTGCCTCTTAGGGTCAGTGCCATACAAGCAAGCTGTCTCTTACGTTAATGTTGCGTCTCAAGCAAATCTCAGAATGTGGGTCTCTCTTGCCCTCCTGGGGCCCCTGGGGCTGGGCCAGCCCACCAGCATTCCCGACGTGGGCTGTCTACTAGACTAGGGCATGGGTGGGAGGGCCCAGGTGTGAGGGGCCCGGCAGAGTACCCCGGCCTCCACCCTTCTCTCCTCTACAAGACTGCCCCTCCTCCTGAAGCCTGCCCCTCAAGACACAGTTTCCTCATATGACCTCACTGGGTAGTGATGCCCTCACAGGCCTTCTCACAGTTACCTTGGCCGGGTAACTATGCAAACTTGCTGCCCTCAGAGAAACTTCCCTACCCTGGAGGGAACTTCTTTCCTTGGAGAAAGTTCTCCAACAGATACAAATCTCTTTGGTTGTCTGAGAGAGAATGTCTGACCATATCTTCTATATTTACTCAAACCTGTCCTCTGTTCCCTGGGAGGCCAGTGCAACAGGTACACCGAGTCCGGCCATCTGTACAAGAGGCATGGTGTACACACAACCTGCCCTGGCTGCCACATTTTCCTGTGGGGTTTGCCCACCACATACACCTAAGCACTTTCCCAGCTCTAAGTAGTACCAGTGACCAGGGACACCTTCAGAGACCCACAGTGCTCACTGCTGAGGAGAAGTGAAAGGTCATCCCAGGACAAGTGTGCAGGAAGTCTCTGATTTTTATAATTGTAGCCTTCCCATGTGGGCTAGAGGATGCTTCCATTCAGACCCTTTACTAATTGGCCTCTTAGCAAAAGACAAGTGCATTTTTGTTTGCAAATGGTAAAAGGAGCAGTTTGAGGAAGAGGGCCACTCTTGAACCGCACCTGCCAACGCAGGCACATCTGTGCTGTCATGTAGGCAACTCTATCGGTCCCCTCAGACACATCCCATCCTGAGTTGCTGAGTACTAGGGGAGAGGGTGGTGCCATATTGATGGGAAGACCAAAAGAACGAAGAGGGGTTGATGCAGTACTAATGAGACTGGAGGGCTGAGGAGATGGTGTCCCAGGAGGCTGGGTTGATGTGAGCCTAGACCTGAGACCCAGAACCCGGTTCTGAGTCTCCTGCTCACTCTGCCTCAGGATTTGGCCTTGTTCTAATCTACATAAAAGTATCAGAGGGCTAGAGTTCAGTGTGGTTGAAACAGGCAGTATAAATTGGACCCAAGAGGGGTTGCCAAGGTGGGCTGGGTTCTTAACCAATATATATTGGATTATTTTTTTCAAAACTTGAAAGACATTTCCATGAAAGTCTCAGAAGTGACAGACTGCAAGAAAGGTTTTCTCTGTTGTGGAAGGGAGAGATGGAGAGGATCATGATTGCAATTACTTTTCAGGTTCTACTATTTTCCCTGGAAACGGTGAAAGACTTCCTCATCTGCTACAGCCCTAGGCTCTAGGGATTGCTTTTGCAGCCAGTGTCCCTTCTGTAGGGACTCATACAGGTGATGAGCCAAGGCTGTGTTTTGCACGTTAAGTAGATTAAACGTCTTCAGCTAGAAACAGAGAAAAATGGCAGAGGTCCATTCTGGCAGGAGACTGTGCACAGCAGAAATGACTGATCTGTTCTGATTTTCTTTGCAGCAGCAGTTGCTCCCGTTTCTCCTCCTACACCTGGTCACTACCATGTCCTCTACCAAGGGTGTGGAAAAACGCAGTTCGGCCGGCATGGGGACACATACTGCCTAGTTGGTGGCTACGGGGCCTACGGGGATGTTCCTTTGGCCAAGCCAGCAAAGGTGGAAGCAGAGACGCCAGTCTCCAGACGTTGTCCCAAGAGAAAGCACAATCCGGAAAGGTTGGACAAAGACCTGGGTTGCTCCAGAACCAAAACCCAGCGATTGCAGCATTCAAGCAGCTCAGGAATACAAGGTGCTTTGATTCTAAAGCAGGGTGGCCCAACCTCTGGTCACATCCCCTCTGCAACAACTCCAGTGAACGAGTGTCCCATCTTTGCTTTTTCATGGTCGGCAACAGGGAGTCCCCTCCTAAAGAAGGTTCTCTCTCATTGCCACACTATGAAAGGCTGCCCCAAAGGTGGTTCCTTCCTGTGGGTCTGATCAGGCTAAGGGCAGAGTTGTCTCTTTCCTTCTCTGAGTTGGACCAAATCGTCTCAGTAACACCTCTTCGCACTGTTGACCATGTTTTTCAAAGGGGGCTGAGCTGAGCGTTCATCTCATCCTTTCATGGTGCAGGGAGAGAGGATTCTAATGATTTTTACGTCTAGGGGAGAGGGCAGTAGAATGATGACGTTGTCATCCTGTACTATGTCGCTTTTTTCATGAATTTGTTTTCAATTTCATGTTAAAATGGGCCCACCGTTCCCTCTCTGTGTGGTCATTCAGCAACCAAGTTTTGCACCTTTAACAGCTCTGTCATTGTCACTTGGAAATGTTTGAAATGGCATGAGCTTGTCATCACATTCCTATCAACTGTATATCGGGAGCCCCGACATGAACATAACCATTGAGCAGAACACCTCTCCAATACCTGCGTAACACTGGGTAGGCCCCTTAACCTCTTGGTTTTTTTAAGTCCTCAGTTGTAAAAATGTGAGGGTGCTATGAATTAATATTTGGGGTAGGACAAGGTCGAGAAGTGTGTCTTTGCTTTTATTCTTCCAAACTGGAAAATCTTCCGTCTCTTCCCTGTGGGTCCAAATCTCACATGTCCTTCGGGCCCACTGCCAGGGAGTCTTCCCTGATTCGCCAGTCCACACAAAGCTCTGCCTCTTAGGGTCAGTGCCATACAAGCAAGCTGTCTCTTACGTTAATCTTGCGTCTCAAGCAAATCTCAGAATGTGGGTCTCTCTTGCCCTCCTGGGGCCCCTGGGGCTGGGCCAGCCCACCGGCATTCCCGACGTGGGCTGTCTACTAGACTAGGGCATGGGTGGGAGGGCCCAGGTGTAAGGGGCCCGGCAGAGTACCCCGGCCTCCACCCTTCTCTCCTCTACAAGACTGCCCCTCCTCCTGAAGCCTGCCCCTCAAGACACAGTTTCCTCATATGACCTCACTGGGTAGTGATGCCCTCACAGGCCTTCTCACAGTTACCTTGGCAGGGTAACTATGCAAACTTGCTGCCCTCAGAGAAACTTCCCTACCCTGGAGGGAACTTCTTTCCTTGGAGAAAGTTCTCCACCAGATACAAATCTCTTTGGTTGTCTGAGAGAGAATGTCTGACCATATCTTCTATATTTACTCAAACCTGTCCTCTGTTCCCTGGGAGGGCAGTGCAACAGGTACACCAAGTCCGGCCATCTGTACAAGAGGCATGGTGTACACACAACCTGCCCTGGCTGCCACATTTTCCTGTGGGGTTTGCCCACCACATACACCTAAGCACTTTCCCAGCTCTAAGTAGTACCAGTGACCAGGGACACCTTCAGAGACCCACAGTGCTCACTGCTGAGGAGAAGTGAAAGGTCATCCCAGGACAAGTGTGCAGGAAGTCTCTGATTTTTATAATTGTAGCCTTCCCATGTGGGCTAGAGGATGCTTCCATTCAGACCCTTTACCAATTGGCCTCTTAGCAAAAGACAAGTGCATTTTTGTTGGCAAATGGTAAAAGGAGCAGTTTGAGGAAGAGGGCCACTCTTGAACCGCACCTGCCAATGCAGGCACATCTGTGCTGTCATGTAGGCATCTCTATCGGTCCCCTCAGACACATCCCATCCTGAGTTGCTGAGTACTAGGGGAGAGGGTGGTGCCATATTGATGGGAAGACCAAAAGAACGAAGAGGGGTTGATGCAGTACTAATGAGACTGGAGGGCTGAGGAGATGGTGTCCCAGGAGGCTGGGTTGATGTGAGCCTAGACCTGAGACCCAGAACCCGGTTCTGAGTCTCCTGCTCACTCTGCCTCAGGATTTGGCCTTGTTCTAATCTACATAAAAGTATCAGAGGGCTAGAGTTCAGTGTGGTTGAAACAGGCAGTATAAATTGGACCCAAGAGGGGTTGCCAAGGTGGGCTGGGTTCTTAACCAATATATATTGGATTATTTTTTTCAAAACTTGAAAGACATTTCCATGAAAGTCTCAGAAGTGACAGACTGCAAGAAAGGTTTTCTCTGTTGTGGAAGGGAGAGATGGAGAGGATCATGATTGCAATTACTTTTCAGGTTCTACTATTTTCCCTGGAAACGGTGAAAGACTTCCTCATCTGCTACAGCCCTAGGCTCTAGGGATTGCTTTTGCAGCCAGTGTCCCTTCTGTAGGGACTCATACAGGTGATGAGCCAAGGCTGTGTTTTGCACGTTAAGTAGATTAAACGTCTTCAGCTAGAAACAGAGAAAAATGGCAGAGGTCCATTCTGGCAGGAGACTGTGCACAGCAGTAGTGACTGATCTGTTCTGATTTTCTTTGCAGCAGCAGTTGCTCCCGTTTCTCCTCCTACACCTGGTCACTACCATGTCCTCTACCGAGGGTGTGGAAAAACGCAGTTCGGCCAGCATGGGGAGACATACTGCCTAGTTGGTGGCTACGGGGCCTACGGGATGTTCCTTTGGCCAAGCCAGCAAAGGTGGAAGCAGAGACGCCAGTCTCCAGACGTTGTCCCAAGAGAAAGCACAATCCGGAAAGGTCGGACAAAGACCTGGGTTGCTCCAGAACCAAAACCCAGCGATTGCAGCATTCAAGCAGCTCAGGAATACAAGGTGCTTTGATTCTAAAGCAGGGTGGCCCAACCTCTGGTCACATCCCCTCTGCAACAACCCCAGTGAACGAGTGTCCCATCTTTGCTTTTTCATGGTCGGCAACAGGGAGTCCCCTCCTAAAGAAGGTTCTCTCTCATTGCCACACTATGAAAGGCTGCCCCAAAGGTGGTTCCTTCCTGTGGGTCTGATCAGGCTAAGGGCAGAGTTGTCTCTTTCCTTCTCTGAGTCGGACCAAATCGTCTCAGTAACACCTCTTCGCACTGTTGACCATGTTTTTCAAAGGGGGCTGAGCTGAGCGTTCATCTCATCCTTTCATGGTGCAGGGAGAGAGGAGTCTAATGATTTTTACGTCTAGGGGAGAGGGCAGTGGAATGATGACGTTGTCATCCTGTAGTATGTCGCTTTTTTCATGAATTTGTTTTCAATTTCATGTTAAAATGGGCCCACCGTTCCCTCTCTGTGTTTTCATTCAGCAACCAAGTTTTGCACCTTTAACAGCTCTGTCATTGTCACTTGGAAATGTTTGAAATGGCATGAGCTTGTCATCACATTCCTATCAACTGTATATCGGGAGCCCCGACATGAACATAACCATTGAGCAGAACACCTCTCCAATACCCGTGTAACACTGGGTAGGCCCCTTAACCTCTTGGTTTTTTTAAGTCCTCAGTTGTAAAAATGTGAGGGTGCTATGAATTAATATTTGGGGCAGGACAAGGTCGAGAAGTGTGTCTTTGCTTTTATTCTTCCAAACTGGAAAATCTTCCGTCTCTTCCCCGTGGGTCCAAATCTCACATGTCCTTCGGGCCCACTGCCAGGGAGCCTTCCCTGATTCGCCAGTCCACACAAAGCTCTGCCTCTTAGGGTCAGTGCCATACAAGCAAGCTGTCTCTTACGTTAATGTTGCGTCTCAAGCAAATCTCAGAATGTGGGTCTCTCTTGCCCTCCTGGGGCCCCTGGGGCTGGGCCAGCCCACCAGCATTCCCGACGTGGGCTGTCTACTAGACTAGGGCATGGGTGGGAGGGCCCAGGTGTGAGGGGCCCGGCAGAGTACCCCGGCCTCCACCCTTCTCTCCTCTACAAGACTGCCCCTCCTCCTGAAGCCTGCCCCTCAAGACACAGTTTCCTCATATGACCTCACTGGGTAGTGATGCCCTCACAGGCCTTCTCACAGTTACCTTGGCCGGGTAACTATGCAAACTTGCTGCCCTCAGAGAAACTTCCCTACCCTGGAGGGAACTTCTTTCCTTGGAGAAAGTTCTCCAACAGATACAAATCTCTTTGGTTGTCTGAGAGAGAATGTCTGACCATATCTTCTATATTTACTCAAACCTGTCCTCTGTTCCCTGGGAGGCCAGTGCAACAGGTACACCGAGTCCGGCCATCTGTACAAGAGGCATGGTGTACACACAACCTGCCCTGGCTGCCACATTTTCCTGTGGGGTTTGCCCACCACATACACCTAAGCACTTTCCCAGCTCTAAGTAGTACCAGTGACCAGGGACACCTTCAGAGACCCACAGTGCTCACTGCTGAGGAGAAGTGAAAGGTCATCCCAGGACAAGTGTGCAGGAAGTCTCTGATTTTTATAATTGTAGCCTTCCCATGTGGGCTAGAGGATGCTTCCATTCAGACCCTTTACTAATTGGCCTCTTAGCAAAAGACAAGTGCATTTTTGTTTGCAAATGGTAAAAGGAGCAGTTTGAGGAAGAGGGCCACTCTTGAACCGCACCTGCCAACGCAGGCACATCTGTGCTGTCATGTAGGCAACTCTATCGGTCCCCTCAGACACATCCCATCCTGAGTTGCTGAGTACTAGGGGAGAGGGTGGTGCCATATTGATGGGAAGACCAAAAGAACGAAGAGGGGTTGATGCAGTACTAATGAGACTGGAGGGCTGAGGAGATGGTGTCCCAGGAGGCTGGGTTGATGTGAGCCTAGACCTGAGACCCAGAACCCGGTTCTGAGTCTCCTGCTCACTCTGCCTCAGGATTTGGCCTTGTTCTAATCTACATAAAAGTATCAGAGGGCTAGAGTTCAGTGTGGTTGAAACAGGCAGTATAAATTGGACCCAAGAGGGGTTGCCAAGGTGGGCTGGGTTCTTAACCAATATATATTGGATTATTTTTTTCAAAACTTGAAAGACATTTCCATGAAAGTCTCAGAAGTGACAGACTGCAAGAAAGGTTTTCTCTGTTGTGGAAGGGAGAGATGGAGAGGATCATGATTGCAATTACTTTTCAGGTTCTACTATTTTCCCTGGAAACGGTGAAAGACTTCCTCATCTGCTACAGCCCTAGGCTCTAGGGATTGCTTTTGCAGCCAGTGTCCCTTCTGTAGGGACTCATACAGGTGATGAGCCAAGGCTGTGTTTTGCACGTTAAGTAGATTAAACGTCTTCAGCTAGAAACAGAGAAAAATGGCAGAGGTCCATTCTGGCAGGAGACTGTGCACAGCAGTAGTGACTGATCTGTTCTGATTTTCTTTGCAGCAGCAGTTGCTCCCGTTTCTCCTCCTACACCTGGTCACTACCATGTCCTCTACCAAGGGTGTGGAAAAACGCAGTTCGGCCGGCATGGGGACACATACTGCCTAGTTGGTGGCTACGGGGCCTACGGGGATGTTCCTTTGGCCAAGCCAGCAAAGGTGGAAGCAGAGACGCCAGTCTCCAGACGTTGTCCCAAGAGAAAGCACAATCCGGAAAGGTTGGACAAAGACCTGGGTTGCTCCAGAACCAAAACCCAGCGATTGCAGCATTCAAGCAGCTCAGGAATACAAGGTGCTTTGATTCTAAAGCAGGGTGGCCCAACCTCTGGTCACATCCCCTCTGCAACAACTCCAGTGAACGAGTGTCCCATCTTTGCTTTTTCATGGTCGGCAACAGGGAGTCCCCTCCTAAAGAAGGTTCTCTCTCATTGCCACACTATGAAAGGCTGCCCCAAAGGTGGTTCCTTCCTGTGGGTCTGATCAGGCTAAGGGCAGAGTTGTCTCTTTCCTTCTCTGAGTTGGACCAAATCGTCTCAGTAACACCTCTTCGCACTGTTGACCATGTTTTTCAAAGGGGGCTGAGCTGAGCGTTCATCTCATCCTTTCATGGTGCAGGGAGAGAGGATTCTAATGATTTTTACGTCTAGGGGAGAGGGCAGTAGAATGATGACGTTGTCATCCTGTACTATGTCGCTTTTTTCATGAATTTGTTTTCAATTTCATGTTAAAATGGGCCCACCGTTCCCTCTCTGTGTGGTCATTCAGCAACCAAGTTTTGCACCTTTAACAGCTCTGTCATTGTCACTTGGAAATGTTTGAAATGGCATGAGCTTGTCATCACATTCCTATCAACTGTATATCGGGAGCCCCGACATGAACATAACCATTGAGCAGAACACCTCTCCAATACCTGCGTAACACTGGGTAGGCCCCTTAACCTCTTGGTTTTTTTAAGTCCTCAGTTGTAAAAATGTGAGGGTGCTATGAATTAATATTTGGGGTAGGACAAGGTCGAGAAGTGTGTCTTTGCTTTTATTCTTCCAAACTGGAAAATCTTCCGTCTCTTCCCTGTGGGTCCAAATCTCACATGTCCTTCGGGCCCACTGCCAGGGAGTCTTCCCTGATTCGCCAGTCCACACAAAGCTCTGCCTCTTAGGGTCAGTGCCATACAAGCAAGCTGTCTCTTACGTTAATGTTGCGTCTCAAGCAAATCTCAGAATGTGGGTCTCTCTTGCCCTCCTGGGGCCCCTGGGGCTGGGCCAGCCCACCGGCATTCCCGACGTGGGCTGTCTACTAGACTAGGGCATGGGTGGGAGGGCCCAGGTGTGAGGGGCCCGGCAGAGTACCCCGGCCTCCACCCTTCTCTCCTCTACAAGACTGCCCCTCCTCCTGAAGCCTGCCCCTCAAGACACAGTTTCCTCATATGACCTCACTGGGTAGTGATGCCCTCACAGGCCTTCTCACAGTTACCTTGGCAGGGTAACTATGCAAACTTGCTGCCCTCAGAGAAACTTCCCTACCCTGGAGGGAACTTCTTTCCTTGGAGAAAGTTCTCCACCAGATACAAATCTCTTTGGTTGTCTGAGAGAGAATGTCTGACCATATCTTCTATATTTACTCAAACCTGTCCTCTGTTCCCTGGGAGGGCAGTGCAACAGGTACACCAAGTCCGGCCATGTGTACAAGAGGCATGGTGTACACACAACCTGCCCTGGCTGCCACATTTTCCTGTGGGGTTTGCCCACCACATACACCTAAGCACTTTCCCAGCTCTAAGTAGTACCAGTGACCAGGGACACCTTCAGAGACCCACAGTGCTCACTGCTGAGGAGAAGTGAAAGGTCATCCCAGGACAAGTGTGCAGGAAGTCTCTGATTTTTATAATTGTAGCCTTCCCATGTGGGCTAGAGGATGCTTCCATTCAGACCCTTTACCAATTGGCCTCTTAGCAAAAGACAAGTGCATTTTTGTTGGCAAATGGTAAAAGGAGCAGTTTGAGGAAGAGGGCCACTCTTGAACCGCACCTGCCAATGCAGGCACATCTGTGCTGTCATGTAGGCATCTCTATCGGTCCCCTCAGACACATCCCATCCTGAGTTGCTGAGTACTAGGGGAGAGGGTGGTGCCATATTGATGGGAAGACCAAAAGAACGAAGAGGGGTTGATGCAGTACTAATGAGACTGGAGGGCTGAGGAGATGGTGTCCCAGGAGGCTGGGTTGATGTGAGCCTAGACCTGAGACCCAGAACCCGGTTCTGAGTCTCCTGCTCACTCTGCCTCAGGATTTGGCCTTGTTCTAATCTACATAAAAGTATCAGAGGGCTAGAGTTCAGTGTGGTTGAAACAGGCAGTATAAATTGGACCCAAGAGGGGTTGCCAAGGTGGGCTGGGTTCTTAACCAATATATATTGGATTATTTTTTTCAAAACTTGAAAGACATTTCCATGAAAGTCTCAGAAGTGACAGACTGCAAGAAAGGTTTTCTCTGTTGTGGAAGGGAGAGATGGAGAGGATCATGATTGCAATTACTTTTCAGGTTCTACTATTTTCCCTGGAAACGGTGAAAGACTTCCTCATCTGCTACAGCCCTAGGCTCTAGGGATTGCTTTTGCAGCCAGTGTCCCTTCTGTAGGGACTCATACAGGTGATGAGCCAAGGCTGTGTTTTGCACGTTAAGTAGATTAAACGTCTTCAGCTAGAAACAGAGAAAAATGGCAGAGGTCCATTCTGGCAGGAGACTGTGCACAGCAGTAGTGACTGATCTGTTCTGATTTTCTTTGCAGCAGCAGTTGCTCCCGTTTCTCCTCCTACACCTGGTCACTACCATGTCCTCTACCGAGGGTGTGGAAAAACGCAGTTCGGCCAGCATGGGGAGACATACTGCCTAGTTGGTGGCTACGGGGCCTACGGGATGTTCCTTTGGCCAAGCCAGCAAAGGTGGAAGCAGAGACGCCAGTCTCCAGACGTTGTCCCAAGAGAAAGCACAATCCGGAAAGGTCGGACAAAGACCTGGGTTGCTCCAGAACCAAAACCCAGCGATTGCAGCATTCAAGCAGCTCAGGAATACAAGGTGCTTTGATTCTAAAGCAGGGTGGCCCAACCTCTGGTCACATCCCCTCTGCAACAACCCCAGTGAACGAGTGTCCCATCTTTGCTTTTTCATGGTCGGCAACAGGGAGTCCCCTCCTAAAGAAGGTTCTCTCTCATTGCCACACTATGAAAGGCTGCCCCAAAGGTGGTTCCTTCCTGTGGGTCTGATCAGGCTAAGGGCAGAGTTGTCTCTTTCCTTCTCTGAGTCGGACCAAATCGTCTCAGTAACACCTCTTCGCACTGTTGACCATGTTTTTCAAAGGGGGCTGAGCTGAGCGTTCATCTCATCCTTTCATGGTGCAGGGAGAGAGGAGTCTAATGATTTTTACGTCTAGGGGAGAGGGCAGTGGAATGATGACGTTGTCATCCTGTAGTATGTCGCTTTTTTCATGAATTTGTTTTCAATTTCATGTTAAAATGGGCCCACCGTTCCCTCTCTGTGTTTTCATTCAGCAACCAAGTTTTGCACCTTTAACAGCTCTGTCATTGTCACTTGGAAATGTTTGAAATGGCATGAGCTTGTCATCACATTCCTATCAACTGTATATCGGGAGCCCCGACATGAACATAACCATTGAGCAGAACACCTCTCCAATACCCGTGTAACACTGGGTAGGCCCCTTAACCTCTTGGTTTTTTTAAGTCCTCAGTTGTAAAAATGTGAGGGTGCTATGAATTAATATTTGGGGCAGGACAAGGTCGAGAAGTGTGTCTTTGCTTTTATTCTTCCAAACTGGAAAATCTTCCGTCTCTTCCCCGTGGGTCCAAATCTCACATGTCCTTCGGGCCCACTGCCAGGGAGCCTTCCCTGATTCGCCAGTCCACACAAAGCTCTGCCTCTTAGGGTCAGTGCCATACAAGCAAGCTGTCTCTTACGTTAATGTTGCGTCTCAAGCAAATCTCAGAATGTGGGTCTCTCTTGCCCTCCTGGGGCCCCTGGGGCTGGGCCAGCCCACCAGCATTCCCGACGTGGGCTGTCTACTAGACTAGGGCATGGGTGGGAGGGCCCAGGTGTGAGGGGCCCGGCAGAGTACCCCGGCCTCCACCCTTCTCTCCTCTACAAGACTGCCCCTCCTCCTGAAGCCTGCCCCTCAAGACACAGTTTCCTCATATGACCTCACTGGGTAGTGATGCCCTCACAGGCCTTCTCACAGTTACCTTGGCCGGGTAACTATGCAAACTTGCTGCCCTCAGAGAAACTTCCCTACCCTGGAGGGAACTTCTTTCCTTGGAGAAAGTTCTCCAACAGATACAAATCTCTTTGGTTGTCTGAGAGAGAATGTCTGACCATATCTTCTATATTTACTCAAACCTGTCCTCTGTTCCCTGGGAGGCCAGTGCAACAGGTACACCGAGTCCGGCCATCTGTACAAGAGGCATGGTGTACACACAACCTGCCCTGGCTGCCACATTTTCCTGTGGGGTTTGCCCACCACATACACCTAAGCACTTTCCCAGCTCTAAGTAGTACCAGTGACCAGGGACACCTTCAGAGACCCACAGTGCTCACTGCTGAGGAGAAGTGAAAGGTCATCCCAGGACAAGTGTGCAGGAAGTCTCTGATTTTTATAATTGTAGCCTTCCCATGTGGGCTAGAGGATGCTTCCATTCAGACCCTTTACTAATTGGCCTCTTAGCAAAAGACAAGTGCATTTTTGTTTGCAAATGGTAAAAGGAGCAGTTTGAGGAAGAGGGCCACTCTTGAACCGCACCTGCCAACGCAGGCACATCTGTGCTGTCATGTAGGCAACTCTATCGGTCCCCTCAGACACATCCCATCCTGAGTTGCTGAGTACTAGGGGAGAGGGTGGTGCCATATTGATGGGAAGACCAAAAGAACGAAGAGGGGTTGATGCAGTACTAATGAGACTGGAGGGCTGAGGAGATGGTGTCCCAGGAGGCTGGGTTGATGTGAGCCTAGACCTGAGACCCAGAACCCGGTTCTGAGTCTCCTGCTCACTCTGCCTCAGGATTTGGCCTTGTTCTAATCTACATAAAAGTATCAGAGGGCTAGAGTTCAGTGTGGTTGAAACAGGCAGTATAAATTGGACCCAAGAGGGGTTGCCAAGGTGGGCTGGGTTCTTAACCAATATATATTGGATTATTTTTTTCAAAACTTGAAAGACATTTCCATGAAAGTCTCAGAAGTGACAGACTGCAAGAAAGGTTTTCTCTGTTGTGGAAGGGAGAGATGGAGAGGATCATGATTGCAATTACTTTTCAGGTTCTACTATTTTCCCTGGAAACGGTGAAAGACTTCCTCATCTGCTACAGCCCTAGGCTCTAGGGATTGCTTTTGCAGCCAGTGTCCCTTCTGTAGGGACTCATACAGGTGATGAGCCAAGGCTGTGTTTTGCACGTTAAGTAGATTAAACGTCTTCAGCTAGAAACAGAGAAAAATGGCAGAGGTCCATTCTGGCAGGAGACTGTGCACAGCAGAAATGACTGATCTGTTCTGATTTTCTTTGCAGCAGCAGTTGCTCCCGTTTCTCCTCCTACACCTGGTCACTACCATGTCCTCTACCAAGGGTGTGGAAAAACGCAGTTCGGCCGGCATGGGGACACATACTGCCTAGTTGGTGGCTACGGGGCCTACGGGGATGTTCCTTTGGCCAAGCCAGCAAAGGTGGAAGCAGAGACGCCAGTCTCCAGACGTTGTCCCAAGAGAAAGCACAATCCGGAAAGGTTGGACAAAGACCTGGGTTGCTCCAGAACCAAAACCCAGCGATTGCAGCATTCAAGCAGCTCAGGAATACAAGGTGCTTTGATTCTAAAGCAGGGTGGCCCAACCTCTGGTCACATCCCCTCTGCAACAACTCCAGTGAACGAGTGTCCCATCTTTGCTTTTTCATGGTCGGCAACAGGGAGTCCCCTCCTAAAGAAGGTTCTCTCTCATTGCCACACTATGAAAGGCTGCCCCAAAGGTGGTTCCTTCCTGTGGGTCTGATCAGGCTAAGGGCAGAGTTGTCTCTTTCCTTCTCTGAGTCGGACCAAATCGTCTCAGTAACACCTCTTCGCACTGTTGACCATGTTTTTCAAAGGGGGCTGAGCTGAGCGTTCATCTCATCCTTTCATGGTGCAGGGAGAGAGGAGTCTAATGATTTTTACGTCTAGGGGAGAGGGCAGTAGAATGATGACGTTGTCATCCTGTACTATGTCGCTTTTTTCATGAATTTGTTTTCAATTTCATGTTAAAATGGGCCCACCGTTCCCTCTCTGTCTTTTCATTCAGCAACCAAGTTTTGCACCTTTAACAGCTCTGTCATTGTCACTTGGAAATGTTTGAAATGGCATGAGCTTGTCATCACATTCCTATCAACTGTATATCGGGAGCCCCGACATGAACATAACTATTGAGCAGAACACCTCTCCAATACCCGTGTAACACTGGGTAGGCCCCTTAACCTCTTGGTTTTTTTAAGTCCTCAGTTGTAAAAATGTGAGGGTGCTATGAATTAATATTTGGGGCAGGACAAGGTCGAGAAGTGTGTCTTTGCTTTTATTCTTCCAAACTGGAATATCTTCCGTCTCTTCCCCGTGGGTCCAAATCTCACATGTCCTTCGGGCCCACTGCCAGGGAGCCTTCCCTGATTCGCCAGTCCACACAAAGCTCTGCCTCTTAGGGTCAGTGCCATACAAGCAAGCTGTCTCTTACGTTAATGTTGCGTCTCAAGCAAATCTCAGAATGTGGGTCTCTCTTGCCCTCCTGGGGCCCCTGGGGCTGGGCCAGCCCACCGGCATTCCCGACGTGGGCTGTCTACTAGACTAGGGCATGGGTGGGAGGGCCCAGGTGTGAGGGGCCCGGCAGAGTACCCCGGCCTCCACCCTTCTCTCCTCTACAAGACTGCCCCTCCTCCTGAAGCCTGCCCCTCAAGACACAGTTTCCTCATATGACCTCACTGGGTAGTGATGCCCTCACAGGCCTTCTCACAGTTACCTTGGCAGGGTAACTATGCAAACTTGCTGCCCTCAGAGAAACTTCCCTACCCTGGAGGGAACTTCTTTCCTTGGAGAAAGTTCTCCACCAGATACAAATCTCTTTGGTTGTCTGAGAGAGAATGTCTGACCATATCTTCTATATTTACTCAAACCTGTCCTCTGTTCCCTGGGAGGGCAGTGCAACAGGTACACCAAGTCCGGCCATGTGTACAAGAGGCATGGTGTACACACAACCTGCCCTGGCTGCCACATTTTCCTGTGGGGTTTGCCCACCACATACACCTAAGCACTTTCCCAGCTCTAAGTAGTACCAGTGACCAGGGACACCTTCAGAGACCCACAGTGCTCACTGCTGAGGAGAAGTGAAAGGTCATCCCAGGACAAGTGTGCAGGAAGTCTCTGATTTTTATAATTGTAGCCTTCCCATGTGGGCTAGAGGATGCTTCCATTCAGACCCTTTACCAATTGGCCTCTTAGCAAAAGACAAGTGCATTTTTGTTGGCAAATGGTAAAAGGAGCAGTTTGAGGAAGAGGGCCACTCTTGAACCGCACCTGCCAATGCAGGCACATCTGTGCTGTCATGTAGGCATCTCTATCGGTCCCCTCAGACACATCCCATCCTGAGTTGCTGAGTACTAGGGGAGAGGGTGGTGCCATATTGATGGGAAGACCAAAAGAACGAAGAGGGGTTGATGCAGTACTAATGAGACTGGAGGGCTGAGGAGATGGTGTCCCAGGAGGCTGGGTTGATGTGAGCCTAGACCTGAGACCCAGAACCCGGTTCTGAGTCTCCTGCTCACTCTGCCTCAGGATTTGGCCTTGTTCTAATCTACATAAAAGTATCAGAGGGCTAGAGTTCAGTGTGGTTGAAACAGGCAGTATAAATTGGACCCAAGAGGGGTTGCCAAGGTGGGCTGGGTTCTTAACCAATATATATTGGATTATTTTTTTCAAAACTTGAAAGACATTTCCATGAAAGTCTCAGAAGTGACAGACTGCAAGAAAGGTTTTCTCTGTTGTGGAAGGGAGAGATGGAGAGGATCATGATTGCAATTACTTTTCAGGTTCTACTATTTTCCCTGGAAACGGTGAAAGACTTCCTCATCTGCTACAGCCCTAGGCTCTAGGGATTGCTTTTGCAGCCAGTGTCCCTTCTGTAGGGACTCATACAGGTGATGAGCCAAGGCTGTGTTTTGCACGTTAAGTAGATTAAACGTCTTCAGCTAGAAACAGAGAAAAATGGCAGAGGTCCATTCTGGCAGGAGACTGTGCACAGCAGTAGTGACTGATCTGTTCTGATTTTCTTTGCAGCAGCAGTTGCTCCCGTTTCTCCTCCTACACCTGGTCACTACCATGTCCTCTACCGAGGGTGTGGAAAAACGCAGTTCGGCCAGCATGGGGAGACATACTGCCTAGTTGGTGGCTACGGGGCCTACGGGATGTTCCTTTGGCCAAGCCAGCAAAGGTGGAAGCAGAGACGCCAGTCTCCAGACGTTGTCCCAAGAGAAAGCACAATCCGGAAAGGTCGGACAAAGACCTGGGTTGCTCCAGAACCAAAACCCAGCGATTGCAGCATTCAAGCAGCTCAGGAATACAAGGTGCTTTGATTCTAAAGCAGGGTGGCCCAACCTCTGGTCACATCCCCTCTGCAACAACCCCAGTGAACGAGTGTCCCATCTTTGCTTTTTCATGGTCGGCAACAGGGAGTCCCCTCCTAAAGAAGGTTCTCTCTCATTGCCACACTATGAAAGGCTGCCCCAAAGGTGGTTCCTTCCTGTGGGTCTGATCAGGCTAAGGGCAGAGTTGTCTCTTTCCTTCTCTGAGTCGGACCAAATCGTCTCAGTAACACCTCTTTGCACTGTTGACCATGTTTTTCAAAGGGGGCTGAGCTGAGCGTTCATCTCATCCTTTCATGGTGCAGGGAGAGAGGAGTCTAATGATTTTTACGTCTAGGGGAGAGGGCAGTGGAATGATGACGTTGTCATCCTGTAGTATGTCGCTTTTTTCATGAATTTGTTTTCAATTTCATGTTAAAATGGGCCCACCGTTCCCTCTCTGTGTTTTCATTCAGCAACCAAGTTTTGCACCTTTAACAGCTCTGTCATTGTCACTTGGAAATGTTTGAAATGGCATGAGCTTGTCATCACATTCCTATCAACTGTATATCGGGAGCCCCGACATGAACATAACCATTGAGCAGAACACCTCTCCAATACCCGTGTAACACTGGGTAGGCCCCTTAACCTCTTGGTTTTTTTAAGTCCTCAGTTGTAAAAATGTGAGGGTGCTATGAATTAATATTTGGGGCAGGACAAGGTCGAGAAGTGTGTCTTTGCTTTTATTCTTCCAAACTGGAAAATCTTCCGTCTCTTCCCCGTGGGTCCAAATCTCACATGTCCTTCGGGCCCACTGCCAGGGAGCCTTCCCTGATTCGCCAGTCCACACAAAGCTCTGCCTCTTAGGGTCAGTGCCATACAAGCAAGCTGTCTCTTACGTTAATGTTGCGTCTCAAGCAAATCTCAGAATGTGGGTCTCTCTTGCCCTCCTGGGGCCCCTGGGGCTGGGCCAGCCCACCAGCATTCCCGACGTGGGCTGTCTACTAGACTAGGGCATGGGTGGGAGGGCCCAGGTGTGAGGGGCCCGGCAGAGTACCCCGGCCTCCACCCTTCTCTCCTCTACAAGACTGCCCCTCCTCCTGAAGCCTGCCCCTCAAGACACAGTTTCCTCATATGACCTCACTGGGTAGTGATGCCCTCACAGGCCTTCTCACAGTTACCTTGGCCGGGTAACTATGCAAACTTGCTGCCCTCAGAGAAACTTCCCTACCCTGGAGGGAACTTCTTTCCTTGGAGAAAGTTCTCCAACAGATACAAATCTCTTTGGTTGTCTGAGAGAGAATGTCTGACCATATCTTCTATATTTACTCAAACCTGTCCTCTGTTCCCTGGGAGGCCAGTGCAACAGGTACACCGAGTCCGGCCATCTGTACAAGAGGCATGGTGTACACACAACCTGCCCTGGCTGCCACATTTTCCTGTGGGGTTTGCCCACCACATACACCTAAGCACTTTCCCAGCTCTAAGTAGTACCAGTGACCAGGGACACCTTCAGAGACCCACAGTGCTCACTGCTGAGGAGAAGTGAAAGGTCATCCCAGGACAAGTGTGCAGGAAGTCTCTGATTTTTATAATTGTAGCCTTCCCATGTGGGCTAGAGGATGCTTCCATTCAGACCCTTTACTAATTGGCCTCTTAGCAAAAGACAAGTGCATTTTTGTTTGCAAATGGTAAAAGGAGCAGTTTGAGGAAGAGGGCCACTCTTGAACCGCACCTGCCAACGCAGGCACATCTGTGCTGTCATGTAGGCAACTCTATCGGTCCCCTCAGACACATCCCATCCTGAGTTGCTGAGTACTAGGGGAGAGGGTGGTGCCATATTGATGGGAAGACCAAAAGAACGAAGAGGGGTTGATGCAGTACTAATGAGACTGGAGGGCTGAGGAGATGGTGTCCCAGGAGGCTGGGTTGATGTGAGCCTAGACCTGAGACCCAGAACCCGGTTCTGAGTCTCCTGCTCACTCTGCCTCAGGATTTGGCCTTGTTCTAATCTACATAAAAGTATCAGAGGGCTAGGGTTCAGTGTGGTTGAAACAGGCAGTATAAATTGGACCCAAGAGGGGTTGCCAAGGTGGGCTGGGTTCTTAACCAATATATATTGGATTATTTTTTTCAAAACTTGAAAGACATTTCCATGAAAGCCTCAGAAGTGACAGACTGCAAGAAAGGTTTTCTCTGTTGTGGAAGGGAGAGATGGAGAGGATCATGATTGCAATTACTTTCAGGTTCTACTATTTTCCCTGGAAACGGTGAAAGACTTCCTCATCTGCTACAGCCCTAGGCTCTAGGGATTGCTTTTGCAGCCAGTGTCCCTTCTGTAGGGACTCATACAGGTGATGAGCCAAGGCTGTGTTTTGCACGTTAAGTAGATTAAACGTCTTCAGCTAGAAACAGAGAAAAATGGCAGAGGTCCATTCTGGCAGGAGACTGTGCACAGCAGAAGTGACTGATCAGTTCTGATTTTCTTTGCAGCAGCAGTTGCTCCCGTTTCTCCTCCTACACCTGGTCACTACCATGTCCTCTACCGAGGGTGTGGAAAAACGCAGTTCGGCCGGCATGGGGAGACATACTGCCTAGTTGGTGGCTACGGGGCCTACGGGGATGTTCCTTTGGCCAAGCCAGCAAAGGTGGAAGCAGAGACGCCAGTCTCCAGACGTTGTCCCAAGAGAAAGCACAATCCGGAAAGGTCGGACAAAGACCTGGGTTGCTCCAGAACCAAAACCCAGCGATTGCAGCATTCAAGCAGCTCAGGAATACAAGGTGCTTTGATTCTAAAGCAGGGTGGCCCAACCTCTGGTCACATCCCCTCTGCAACAACCCCAGTGAACGAGTGTCCCATCTTTGCTTTTTCAAGGTCGGCAACAGGGAGTCCCCTCCTAAAGAAGGTTCTCTCTCATTGCCACACTATGAAAGGCTGCCCCAAAGGTGGTTCCTTCCTGTGGGTCTGATCAGGCTAAGGGCAGAGTTGTCTCTTTCCTTCTCTGAGTCGGACCAAATCGTCTCAGTAACACCTCTTCGCACTGTTGACCATGTTTTTCAAAGGGGCCTGAGCTGAGCGTTCATCTCATCCTTTCATGGTGCAGGGAGAGAGGAGTCTAATGATTTTTACGTCTAGGGGAGAGGGCAGTGGAATGATGACGTTGTCATCCTGTACTATGTCGCTTTTTTCATGAATTAGTTTTCAATTTCATGTTAAAATGGGCCCACCGTTCCCTCTCTGTGTGGTCATTCAGCAACCAAGTTTTGCACCTTTAACAGCTCTGTCATTGTCACTTGGAAATGTTTGAAATGGCATGAGCTTGTCATCACATTCCTATCAACTGTATATCGGGAGCCCCGACATGAACATAACCATTGAGCAGAACACCTCTCCAATACCCGTGTAACACTGGGTAGGCCCCTTAACCTCTTGGTTTTTTTAAGTCCTCAGTTGTAAAAATGTGAGGGTGCTGTGAATTAATATTTGGGGCAGGACAAGGTCGAGAAGTGTGTCTTTGCTTTTATTCTTCCAAACTGGAAAATCTTCCGTCTCTTCCCCGTGGGTCCAAATCTCACATGTCCTTCGGGCCCACTGCCAGGGAGCCTTCCCTGATTCGCCAGTCCACACAAAGCTCTGCCTCTTAGGGTCAGTGCCATACAAGCAAGCTGTCTCTTACGTTAATGTTGCGTCTCAAGCAAATCTCAGAATGTGGGTCTCTCTTGCCCTCCTGGGGCCCCTGGGGCTGGGCCAGCCCACCGGCATTCCCGACGTGGGCTGTCTACTAGACTAGGGCATGGGTGGGAGGGCCCAGGTGTGAGGGGCCCGGCAGAGTACCCCGGCCTCCACCCTTCTCTCCTCTACAAGACTGCCCCTCCTCCTGAAGCCTGCCCCTCAAGACACAGTTTCCTCATATGACCTCACTGGGTAGTGATGCCCTCACAGGCCTTCTCACAGTTACCTTGGCAGGGTAACTATGCAAACTTGCTGCCCTCAGAGAAACTTCCCTACCCTGGAGGGAACTTCTTTCCTTGGAGAAAGTTCTCCACCAGATACAAATCTCTTTGGTTGTGTGAGAGAGAATGTCTGACCATATCTTCTATATTTACTCAAACCTGTCCTCTGTTCCGTGGGAGGCCAGTGCAACAGGTACACCGAGTCCGGCCATCTGTACAAGAGGCATGGTGTACACACAACCTGCCCTGGCTGCCACATTTTCCTGTGGGGTTTGCCCACCACATACACCTAAGCACTTTCCCAGCTCTAAGTAGTACCAGTGACCAGGGACACCTTCAGAGACCCACAGTGCTCACTGCTGAGGAGAAGTGAAAGGTCATCCCAGGACAAGTGTGCAGGAAGTCTCTGATTTTTATAATTGTAGCCTTCCCATGTGGGCTAGAGGATGCTTCCATTCAGAGCCTTTACCAATTGGCCTCTTAGCAAAAGACAAGTGCATTTTTGTTGGCAAATGGTAAAAGGAGCAGTTTGAGGAAGAGGGCCACTCTTGAACCGCACCTGCCAACGCAGGCACGTCTGTGCTGTCATGTACGCGTCTCTGTCGGTCCCCTCAGACACATCCCATCCTGAGTTGCTGAGTACTAGGGGAGAGGGTGGTGCCATATTGATGGGAAGACCAAAAGAACGAAGGGGGTTGATGCAGTACTAATGAGACTGGAGGGCTGAGGAGATGGTGTCCCAGGAGGCTGGGTTGATGTGAGCCTAGACCTGAGACCCAGAACCCGGTTCTGAGTCTCCTGCTCACTCTGCCTCAGGATTTGGCCTTGTTCTAATCTACATAAAAGTATCAGAGGGCTAGGGTTCAGTGTGGTTGAAACAGGCAGTATAAATTGGACCCAAGAGGGGTTGCCAAGGTGGGCTGGGTTCTTAACCAATATATATTGGATTATTTATTTCAAAACTTGAAAGACATTTCCATGAAAGCCTCAGAAGTGACAGACTGCAAGAAAGGTTTTCTCTGTTGTGGAAGGGAGAGATGGAGAGGATCATGATTGCAATTACTTTCAGGTTCTACTATTTTCCCTGGAAACGGTGAAGAGACTTCCTCATCGGCTACAGCCCTAGGCTCTAGGGATTGCTTTTGCAGCCAGTGTCCCTTCTGTAGGGACTCATACAGGTGATGAGCCAAGGCTGTGTTTTGCACGTTAAGTAGATTAAACGTCTTCAGCTAGAAACAGAGAAAAATGGCAGAGGTCCATTCTGGCAGGAGACTGTGCACAGCAGAAGTGACTGATCAGTTCTGATTTTCTTTGCAGCAGCAGTTGCTCCCGTTTCTCCTCCTACACCTGGTCACTACCATGTCCTCTACCGAGGGTGTGGAAAAACGCAGTTCGGCCGGCATGGGGAGACATACTGCCTAGTTGGTGGCTACGTGGCCTACGGGGATGTTCCTTTGGCCAAGCCAGCAAAGGTGGAAGCAGAGACGCCAGTCTCCAGACGTTGTCCCAAGAGAAAGCACAATCCGGAAAGGTCGGACAAAGACCTGGGTTGCTCCAGAACCAAAACCCAGCGATTGCAGCATTCAAGCAGCTCAGGAATACAAGGTGCTTTGATTCTAAAGCAGGGTGGCCCAACCTCTGGTCACATCCCCTCTGCAACAACCCCAGTGAACGAGTGTCCCATCTTTGCTTTTTCAAGGTCGGCAACAGGGAGTCCCCTCCTAAAGAAGGTTCTCTCTCATTGCCACACTATGAAAGGCTGCCCCAAAGGTGGTTCCTTCCTGTGGGTCTGATCAGGCTAAGGGCAGAGTTGTCTCTTTCCTTCTCTGAGTCGGACCAAATCGTCTCAGTAACACCTCTTCGCACTGTTGACCATGTTTTTCAAAGGGGCCTGAGCTGAGCGTTCATCTCATCCTTTCATGGTGCAGGGAGAGAGGATTCTAATGATTTTTACGTCTAGGGGAGAGGGCAGTGGAATGATGACGTTGTCATCCTGTACTATGTCGCTTTTTTCATGAATTAGTTTTCAATTTCATGTTAAAATGGGCCCACCGTTCCCTCTCTGTGTGGTCATTCAGCAACCAAGTTTTGCACCTTTAACAGCTCTGTCATTGTCACTTGGAAATGTTTGAAATGGCATGAGCTTGTCATCACATTCCTATCAACTGTATATCGGGATCCCTGACATGAACATAACCATTGAGCAGAACACCTCTCCAATACCCGTGTAACACTGGGTAGGCCCCTTAACCTCTTGGTTTTTTTAAGTCCTCAGTTGTAAAAATGTGAGGGTGCTATGAATTAATAATTGGGGCAGGACAAGGTCGAGAAGTGTGTCTTTGCTTTTATTCTTCCAAACTGGAATATCTTCCGTCTCTTCCCTGTGGGTCCAAATCTCACATGTCCTTCGGGCCCACTGCCATGGAGCCTTCCCTGATTCGCCAGTCCACACAAAGCTCTGCCTCTTAGGGTCAGTGCCATACAAGCAAGCTGTCTCTTACGTTAATCTTGCGTCTCAAGCAAATCTCAGAATGTGGGTCTCTCTTGCCCTCCTGGGGCCCCTGGGGCTGGGCCAGCCCACCGGCATTCCCGACGTGGGCTGTCTACTAGACTAGGGCATGGGTGGGAGGGCCCAGGTGTGAGGGGCCCGGCAGAGTACCCCGGCCTCCACCCTTCTCTCCTCTACAAGACTGCCCCTCCTCCTGAAGCCTGCCCCTCAAGACACAGTTTCCTCATATGACCTCACTGGGTAGTGATGCCCTCACAGGCCTTCTCACAGTTACCTTGGCAGGGTAACTATGCAAACTTGCTGCCCTCAGAGAAACTTCCCTACCCTGGAGGGAACTTCTTTCCTTGGAGAAAGTTTTCCACCAGATACAAATCTCTTTGGTTGTGTGAGAGAGAATGTCTGACCATATCTTCTATATTTACTCAAACCTGTCCTCTGTTCCCTGGGAGGCCAGTGCAACAGGTACACCGAGTCCGGCCATCTGTACAAGAGGCATGGTGTACACACAACCTGCCCTTGCTGCCACATTTTCCTGTGGGGTTTGCCCACCACATACACCTAAGCACTTTCCCAGCTCTAAGTAGTACCAGTGACCAGGGACACCTTCAGAGACCCACAGTGCTCACTGCTGAGGAGAAGTGAAAGGTCATCCCAGGACAAGTGTGCAGGAAGTCTCTGATTTTTATAATTGTAGCCTTCCCATGTGGGCTAGAGGATGCTTCCATTCAGACCCTTTACTTATTGGCCTCTTAGCAAAAGACAAGTGCATTTTTGTTGGCAAATGGTAAAAGGAGCAGTTTGAGGAAGAGGGCCACTCTTGAACCGCACCTGCCAACGCAGGCACATCTGTGCTGTCATGTAGGCGTCTCTATCGGTCCCCTCAGACACATCCCATCCTGAGTTGCTGAGTACTAGGGGAGGGGGTGGTGCCATATTGATGGGAAGACCAAAAGAACGAAGAGGGGTTGATGCAGTACTAATGAGACTGGAGGGCTGAGGAGATGGTGTCCCAGGAGGCTCGGTTGATGTGAGCCTAAACCTGAGACCCAGAACCCGGTTCTGAGTCTCCTGCTCACTCTGCCTCAGGATTTGGTCTTGTTCTAATCTACATAAAAGTATCAGAGGGCTAGAGTTCAGTGTGGTTGAAACAGGCAGTATAAATTGGACCCAAGAGGGGTTGCCAAGGTGGGCTGGTTTCTTAACCAATATATATTGGATTATTTATTTCAAAACTTGAAAGACATTTCCATGAAAGCCTCAGAAGTGACAGACTGCAAGAAAGGTTTTCTCTGTTGTGGAAGGGAGAGATGGAGAGGATCATGATTGCAATTACTTTCAGGTTCTACTATTTTCCCTGGAAACGGTGAAGAGACTTCCTCATCTGCTGAAGCCGTAGGCTCTTTTGCAGCCAGTGTCCCTCCTTAAGGACTCATAGTGGTGATGGGCCAAGGCTGTGTTTTGGACGTCAAGTAGATTAAAGGTCTTCAGCTAGAAACTGGGAGAGACCTTAGAGAGGGAAGTTCTGGCAGGAGACTGTGCACAGCAGAAGTGACTGATCAGTTCTGATTTTCTTTGCAGCAGCAGTTGCTCCCGTTTCTCCTCCTACACCTGGTCTCTACCATGTCCTTTATCGAGGGTGTGGAGAAAAGCAGTTGGGCCGGCATGTGGAGACATACTGCCTGGTTGGTGGTTACCGGGTCTACGGAGATGTACCTTTGGCCACTCCAGCAAATGTGGAAGCAGAGAAGCCAGTTGCCAGACGTGCTCCCAAGGGAAAGCACGCTCCGAAAAGGTCGGATTGCGACCTGCGTTTCTCCAGACCCACAGTCCGGCGATTGTAGCTTGGTGCCAGGAGGCGGACCCCTCAGAATCTTGCAGGTGAGCCATCCTGAAGAGAGTGCGACGGTTTAACTGCCTAAGCCAGCGAATGCCTCTTCCTGCAGTGACCCTGCCCCCCCCCAACTGCCCACTGCCACAGATTAGAACCTGTGTCATTTTGTCTGTGCCTTCCCCAGCCAGGAGCCTCCTTCTATACTAAATGTCCATAAGCCAGGAGCCTCAGAAACAGGTTTGTTTTGAGAGTCTGCCCTGAACATCCGAGGGCTAAAGCTGGCCTGGAAGAAAACCTGCCGTTCCTCTGCTCAGTCCTCAGGGGCCCCTTTGTGAGCTGAAGAAAGAAAAGTCTACACTCTTCAAGCCAAGGAGGATGCAGGAGCAGAGACAGGGTGCAGAGAAGCCTTAGCAGTCTACCACATGTGCTCCTGCCCTGAGCCTTTGTCAGCGGCCACCACCACAAACCAGGGGGGAGCTGGGATTTTTGAAACGGAAAGCAGCAATCTGTGGCTTCCCAAAGAGCCTCCTGCCTGGGGTGTCAGGAGGCAGGATAGAGAGACCCAGGAAGACCTGCTCTCTGAAACAAGAACAGGATGGAGAATCAAGCAGCACGCACCCTTCCCTGAGGTTCACATGCTCCTTTATTGCCAGCCCTTTCTGTCCCCAGTGGGGTCCCTTAATGCTCAATAAAATGTTTTTGTGTAACAGATTTTTAGGGTCGCCAGTGCTCAGACTTAGGTCACTACCCCTGCGCTAGGCACTCCTGCCACGCGGGAAAGGTTCCAAAGGTGGAACAGCTCCAGGGGGTGCCAGGGATCAGAGGAAAAACTTGAGAGGCTGGGGATGATGGAGTTTGGGCACAGTCCCTAAAGCATCTCAGTGGTTGAGCTTCTGTGAGAAGGCACATCCCCAGTATGTGTGTGTGTGTGTGTGTGTGTGTGTGCGAGCGCGCGCGCGCTGGTGGGAGGGGGTCCCTAGAGGAGGCAGCTGGGGGAGGGCCTGAGGCTGGAAATGGGGAATGGCGTGCGGCCTCTGAGCAAGCGCAGGCACTTAGCCCTTGAGGTTTCTGGGGAAGCTGGAGCCACACGGGCCACGAGATGAGGCAAGTGTAGCAGCAGAACCCAGGTGCCAGGTCTTCCTCAGAACCTATACTTCTCCACGAGGCCGGGCCTTCCACGCTGAGGTAGAAGGGATCCTGGCCAGAAGGTCAGCCAGCAGCTCTGGGAGGAAGGTTGCTGCGGTGGGGGCTCTGCTGCCATGGAAACGACTTCATTTCCTTCCACTCAAATAGCCTGCTGACTGGCTTCCTGCTCTGTTGAGTAAAAGGGTCGCTGACTCTCCCCAGAAGGTTGTTCAGTTCACATCCCAGAAGTCCCTCTATTCAGGCCCTGGGGAGGTGTAGCGACTCCTGAGGGCGCTCTTTCCTGAGGCTGGCTGACAGAAGTGGGGGAGTTTCCTGATGGTTCCCAGGTGCTGGTTGAAGTGCCCAGAGAATGGTCATGCAGGTTGGGGAGTCAAGTAGGTGGAGAGAGAAGGTCGGGGGCAGAGGGCCCCTTCCTGAATCCAGAGCTCACAACGTTACCCCCCCCCCCACCATTTCCAGAAACTATCTCTTCCCCCACACCAGCCCCCATGGCCCAGTACCGGGAAACCGGGAGCCCAGAGCACGTGTGGCCACAGAGACACTCGCACGCAGCCCTCGGGGTGGGCGGGGCCGGCTGCAGGCAGATGGGGACGAGGTGTGCTCCCGGGAGGCCTCAGGCTGAAGGTGGCCCCAGCTTGGACAGGAAGGTTAGAGGTGGGGAGAGCAACCTAGCGCGCCCCCTCGGAGCAGTGGGAGTGGGAAGAGGGGCGGGGGCGGAGGGAACCCGCGATGGGAGGCGAGTGGGCTCTCAGCAGAGGCCAGCTTAGCCCGCGGGAGCTGCCTCTGAGCAGGCGGCGGGAGGGCAGTGCCTCCCTGTGGCTGCCGGGCTTCGCGGATCGCGGCTCTCCGCACACGGGTCTCAGGGTCCTGTGACGCTGTATCCCCTCCTTCACCCCGCCCCCCTCGCGAGGCCGCGCCGCTGGGTGGCCTGAGTCCACGGGCAGAACCCCATCGCCCGCCCCTCTCAGACCCGCCTCTGCCCGCCTGCCTGGCCCTGCGCAGCTTGCGGCCCGGGGACCTCGAAGGTCCCCGCGCACTCAGTCAGCGGCCTCTGCTGTGTCTGCTGCTCCTGCTGGGTCTGCTGCTGCGGCTGGTAACCCGTGCAGACCACACCGGGCACCTCCAGCACCCCAAGTCCGCGGGAGCGCACGAGGGCCCTGATGCGGGACTTCCCGCTTGTGGAGGGGTGGCTGCAGTGTGTGCGGGCTGCTGGGGGCCGGTGGGGGCCTAGCCTGGCCCTGGGCAGAGGAGGAGGTCCGGAGCATGCAGAGCTAGTGGGGAGGCTCCCTCACACCACCGCTGGATGTCCTGTCCATCATCTACAGATGCCCTTCCCCTTCTCTGTCATCCCCTCCCTGGTGGGAACCCCTCAGCCCAGGCCGCAGCTGCTCCATAGTCTGTGTGACAGTGTGAGGTGGGGACACCCAGGCTGGCCCAGGCCTGGCAATGTGTCCTGCCTGATCTCAAGACCTAAGGAGCCCACCCATTTGCCTTGACCTCCCTCCAGCCACAACGAGATGCCCCTGGTCCTGAGGCAGTTTTACCACAGTGGGCTACAGGATGTTAATCTGCGCAATTTCAGCCATGGTCAGACCAGCTTGGACAGGCTGAACGATGGTCTCAGAGGTGCCCAGGTACCAAAGGGACACACAAGGTGCCACCATGGCTGCTGGGGAATGTGGGGCCCTTTGGGGGCCTCAGAGACCACAGGTTAGTCACATTGGAACTAAGTTACCACAGTGACCTAGAAAGTGCCATGCCATGGATGCTGGGGGCTACAGGGGTCACAGTGAGCCAGCCTGACGGGCATCCAAGTACCACAGAGACAGCAACGCATTACATGTGACTTCTGGGCACAGTGAGTGCTGTGCCAGCTGAGCCCCAAGGAGTTCCAAAGCCCAAACTAAGCCCTGGCCTTCCCTCAGTTCTGGTCAGCCTACGTCCCATGCCAGACCCACGAACGGGATGCTGTGCGCCTCAACCTGGAGCAAATTCACCTCATCCGCCTCATGTGTGCCTCCTATTCTGAGCTGGAGCTTGTGACCTCAGTTAAAGGTAGAAGGGGGACTTCCCTGGTAATCCAGAGGTTAAGACTCCACGCTTCCACTGCAGGGGGCTCGGGTTTGATCCCCTGTGGGGGAACTTAGAGCCCTCATGCTGCGCGGCACGGCCAAAAAAACAAACAAAAAAAGGTAAACAGACTGGTGGTGGTAGGTGTTAGGGACTTCAGTAAGCTTCCCCTGCCTCTGAAAATGATCATCTGACCTACCTGCCCTCAGCTCTCAACAATAGCCGGAAGTGGGCTTGCCTCATTGGTGTGGAGGACGGCCACTCACTGGACAGTAGCCTCTCCATCTTGCATACCTTCTGTGCGCTTGGTGTGCACTACGTGACACTCACCCACACCTGCAACACGCCCTGGTGAGCACAGTGCAGATGGTGAGGGCCCAGTGAGGCAGGGATCTGCCCAAGATCACGCTGGGGCCCAAAGCAAGTTTACCCCTGGGATCCGGCCCTGAACCTGGGGTGGGGAGGGGAATGGAGGTTTGCAGAACAAGACTGGATCCCCAGAAGGGCCCTGCTACTGCCAGGCACAGCCCAGTTTGGGTCCCTCCTCTTGCACCAGGTAGTTGCAGGTGTAGACAGTTCGACAGAACCTCTTTCTAGGCTCTTGTAGCCAAGTCACAGCCACCAGTCAGACTGCCTCCTGGGCATCCTGCAGGACGCAGAGCTCAGCAAAGGGTATCCACCCCTTCTCCAGCAATGTCAGTCGGCTGACATGCTTTGGCGAGGTAAGGACCCGGGTTTCATACCCTGCCCCACATGAATGTACAGCCCCGCCTGTTCCCTACAGATAAATGCACACAAGGTAAATGCAGCCCTGATGCCCTCTCCCCATCCTGTCCCTGCAGAAGGTGGTGGCAGAAATGAACCGCCTGGGCATGATGGTGGACTTGTCCCATGTCTCGGATGCTGTGGCACGGCGAGCCCTAGAAGTGTCACAGGCACCTGTCATCTTCTCCAATTCAGCTGCCCGGGGTATGTGCAAGAACACTCGGAATGTTCCTGATGATATCCGGCAGCTTCTGGTGAGAGACTGCCCTGGACCTCAAACCTAAAGCGAGAAATTCAAACCAGGAGCCCTTGAACCTGAGTCTCTTCTCCCTCAATTTCCTCAAACGCCAGGTTAAATATCTTCTGCCCCCAAAACCCACGGTACACAGCCCCTGAACCCTTGAGCCCTAGGTGGGGGTCTAGGTGGTAAGATACGCCTCCAAACCCGGAAACCCAGGGCCAAGACACCACCCAGACCAGGGCTGCGGCTCCTCCATTCACACGAACCCAGAGAGGAGACGACTCTGACCTCAAAGCCGGGGCTGAACACCTTCCTCACAGGGGCCGAGAGAGTGAACAGGCAGGTGGCTGTGCTGGGGGCCAAGCTGACGGTCCACCGGTTCGCCCCTGCAGAAGAAGAACGGTGGCATCGTGATGCTGTCTTTGTCCGTGCGGGTGCTGCAGTGCAACCCGTTAGCCAACGTGTCTACTGTGGCAAGTGAGCCTCACCCTGGGCTCTCTGAAAACTCTGATTTGGAGCTGAAGCTGGGTCTAAATTTAGGGAGAACTTCAGAAGAGCCCCAGTGGTTTGACCCACTTGTTGGCAATAGGTACATCTCCCAAAAACCCAATAATGGACAGTACACAGCACCTTGGTGCCATGTAGAACTGGAGCCACAGAATCAAAACTGCGATACCGATGGGTATCAGGGAGGCTGTCAGACACTGCTTTATGTCAGAAACAGAAAGAAAATATCCACTATCAGAACTGTTTGACTTTTTTTCACATCTTTCTGACAAAATTCGTGAAGTTGTGAGTACCACAAGCGTCATTACACTTCTGTTCAAGATGTAATCTCTGGCTCACAATCACTGTTTAGCTTCTGTATACTGCAGTGTACATGAAGGTCTGTATTAGTCTGGTTGGGCTGTTATAGTGAAACACTATCGACTGAATGACTTAAACAGAAGAAATTTATTTTCTCACAGTTCTAGAGGGTGGAAGTCCAAGGTTAAGGTATTGAATACCATAAGAATTGGTTTGTGGTGAGAACAATCTTCCTGGCTTGCTGATGGCTGTCTTCTTGCAGTGTCCTCACACGGCCTTTCCTCTATGAGCAGAGGGAGAGAGATCTCTGGAATCTATTCCTCTTCTTATAAGGACACCATCAGTCCCTGTCAGATTATTACCCCACCCTTATGACTTCATTTAACTTCAGTTACCTCCCTAAAGGACCTATCTCCTATCTTCTACAGTAAAATTGAGAGGGGCTTCAACATATATTTTTTGTGGGGACACAATTCAGTCCATAACAACATCTTAAGATAGCTTTCTCTGATTTTCATCTCTCACTAATACCTTCCTCTTTGTCTAGGAATTATTCAAGTTTCCTTAATTAATTTTTAAAAAAATTTTCTTACATTATCCCTTCCCTTTAAATGCTCTCTTCACTTCTTAACTGGCATTTCTTGGAAATGAAGGCACCTTTCCTCACAATGTATTGATTACTCTCCCCACTGTAACACAGCGTCTTCTCCCATGACTTTCCTGAAATGGTTCCATTTTTTTCATAAAAGTTTAGTCATCAAATCACATGGTTTATTTTCAGTTCCCATAGGATTTTCCCTTTGGGAAACAACTGACTCCTTTAAATGGTGCTTCTTTTAAAACTACCTTCCTTTATGTTTTATAGCAATCTTATGATTTCTGTTGGCATACCACCTAGCTTCTTTCTGATCATTCTTTTTATTTTTTTTTTCAGTTGTTTCTCTCCTCACTCCTTAGCGCTAGATACTACATACAGTTGGCCTTCTTCTCATCTCTTATATACTCTCTCTCTTACTCCAGCAACTTTGTTTACCATTTAATATATTATCTGCCAGGCACCTTCCATATGTTACCAACATCTCTCCCTCTGTCTTTGTCATTTCAGTCTTCGCTATGCTCTCTGAGCTCTCACAGGGAGATCTATTTAACAAAGGAATCTCAGTGGAAAATACTAGTAAGTTATTTCTCTACTAAGTAAAGCCCTTACAGATCACATGGTCCTGATCCATCTTGCAGCCACATCATCTGGACTATGTGACCTCCGATGTCACAATAGCAGAGGACCAGACCAGAGGGACATTGGCTCCTAATGACCTCAGCTCAGAAGTGATACACTTTATTCTGCTTCTTTGCCACTGGCCACAACTAATCAAAGGAAAAGAGTCTAACTACAAAGGAGGATGAAAAATGTAGATAAGCACATAGGATATTTGATGAGCACTATCTCGAGGTGACATCACCTCCCATCAAACTTTTACTTCACAGAGAAAACACAGACTATAAAGCAAAAACACCCCTAAATAACTTTTTCTCTTTACATACAAGGATAGCTTTTCTACATAGTTCACCTATTCTCACTTCCTCAGTATCTTCCATTCATTTCCCCATCTCATTGGTATTGTTAAGGTTTTCCTCTTTAGCAATTTTATTTTGGCCCCCTCCCATTAGAAAGCTGCCCCCTTCCCATTAAAAATTACTCTTGCTTGATGCCAAGTAATTCTCTAGCTACCTTTTCTCTCTTCCTAATTTCACAGTACAGTTTATCAAAAATTGTATTTATTCTCACTGTCTGTATTTTCTTATCTTTATGTACCTCGTGACTCACACAATTTTGCTATTTTCTTCTTACTTATCTGCACTGGAATTGCATTCACCAACATTTAATTTGTGATTAAATTGAATGAATATTGTTTGGTCATTATGTCACCTTTCAGCAATATTTGATTTTGTTGATCAAGTTTGTCATCTCAGAAAAATCTTTCACCTTAACAACAGTAGCATCTTAATTTGCTACTTCTTCCTCCTGCCTCTGGACATCCTTATCTCTTTCACTGGACACTCTCACTTTGCCCTCTCCCAAGAGATGTGTATTTCTCAGAAGCTCTCTTCTGCCCTTGATAGATGGTCTCATCTACTCTTGTGATTCCAGCCACCATATATATCACAGATCTTGACCTAAAACTTACATATCTCTCTCCTGAGTCTCTTACAAACCTAACTAATTGCAAAGTGAAAAACTCTGCCCAAATATAACATGGACACTTAAAATTAATTATGTGATATTACTGAACGATTAATTTTACCTTCAATACTTACTTCCACTATTCATCTCTCTACATCATTTATACCACCACTATTTGTACAGTTGCCCAAGTTGGATACTGAGGAAACACTGAAGACTCTGGACTCTGACAACCCTCAGAATGGGAGAAAATATTTGCAAACGAAGCAACTGACAAGGGATTAATTTCCAAAATATATAAACATAAATAAATTTGTAAAATATATAAGCGACTCATGCAGATCAATATCAAAAAAAACACAACCCAGTGAAAAAATGGATGGAAGACCTAAATAGACATTTCTCCAAAGATGGCCAACAAGCACATGAAAAGATGTTCAACATCACTAATTATGAGAGAAATGCAAATCAAAACTACAAGGAGGTATCACCTCACACTGGTCAGAATGGTCATCATCAAAAAATCTACAAACAATAAATGCTGGAGAGGATGTGGAGAAAACGGAACCCTCCTACACTGTTGGTGGGAATGTAAATTGGTGCAGCCACTATGGAGTACAGTATGGAGGCTCCTTAGAAAACTAAACATAGAACTACCATGTGACTCAGCAATCCCACTTCTGGGCATATACCTGGAGAAAAGCATAATTCAAAAAGATGCTTGCACCCTAATATTCATTGCAGGACTATTTACACTAGCCAGGATATTGAAGCAACCTAAATATCCATCAACAGAGAAATGAATAAAGAGAATGTGGTACATATATACAATGGAATATTACTCAGCCATAATAAGGAATGAAATAGTGCCATTTGCAGAGACATGGATGGACTTAGAGACTGTCATACAGAGTGAAGTAAGTCAGAAAGAGAAAAACAAATATCGTATAATATCACTTATATGTGGAATCTAGAAAAATGGTACAGATGAACTTATTCGCAAAGCAGAAATAGAGACACAGATGTAGAGAACAAACACATGGATACCAAGGGGGGGAAGGGGGGATGAATTAGGAGATTTGGATTGACATATACACCACTATGTATAAAATAGATAACTAATGAGAAACTATGGTATAGCACAGGGAACTCTACTCAATGCTCTCTGGTGACCTAAATGGGTAGAAATATAAAAAAGAGGGAATATATGTATAGGTATAACTGGTTCACTTTGCTGTACAGCAGAAACTAACACAACATTGTAAAGCAACTATACTTTAATAAAAATTAATTTAAAAAAATAATAAAACTCTGGACTCTGTATAATCATCCCTCACCTTCACAATTAATTCAGTAACCAAATACTGTCTAACCTAAATTCCTACTGTCTCTCAATATTGTATACTATTATGCAAGTCTCTTGCCACTACTTGGTTCTGAGCTACATTTTCTCTTATTTATGGAACATAAACAGTCTCTTAACTTTTAACAGAATAAATCTTTTAACAGAATAAATATTCACTGAGTACCTACAACACTGGTAAATAAGGACATTGTTCACATGCAGTTTACAATGTAATAGGGGAAATGAACTCTAAAATATAACTATACCTCTCACAGGTAACTGGACAGCCAAGTTTTATAAGAATACATAGAAAGGGAATTTAATCTCTAACGGAAGTCATGAAAAGCCAGAGAGTCAATGTTTATTCTGAAACTTATATGATGAGAGTGCATTAACCAAGGATTGAATGAGTAAAGAATGATACAAATTGATGACATAACCTGGAGAAAGTTCAGCATTAAGAGAAGTCTAACCCTGAAATCTATTGAGTATTGCTGAAAATTTATGGAAGAAGGAGATGCTAAGTAAGGATAGAGAAACCAGATAAGGGTGGACTAGTAGGCAAGAGCACAGTGCTTGAAGCCTTTTCCCCAAAATTAAAGAGAAGCTGTCAAAGAGCTCTAAGCCGTTGAATGAAATTTAGGTTGCAATGCAGAGAATAAACAAGACAGAAATAATACTGGAGTCAGGGAAAAAGTGAACTGGGATGTTACATCCGAGTAAGAAATGTAAAAGATATGACAATGGACATAGAGAACAATGGACATGTGTGTGTGTGTGTATTTATATTTATACATATATATTTTTATATATATATAGTATAATTATGACAACTCTTAGGGATTGTTCCAATCAGAGTTTAAGGGAGGGGAGAAGAGTAAAGAATGACTCTCAGTTTCTTGCTTGGTTAATTGGGGTTAAAACAGTGTGCAATAAAAAAAATTAGCTTAAATCATTTAATCATTTTAAATGCATTCTGAATCCTATACAAATAAGTTTGAGAAATTTCAGAAAATTGTGTTTCCTTAAGTTTTGCATAGCTTTTGTTATGCCATGTGAATTCCCTTCTTTTTCATATGATTAAAGAAAAGTTATGAAAAAAATAAGAGAGAAATGAGAGAAAATAAGATCTTATGAAAAAGTATGAATAATATTTATCTGTTTTTGTGCTTACTGTAATTTCTTATTGTTTATCTCTCCATATACATATTCTGAGATATCTTTTCAGACCTGCTGAATCAATCTGTGAGGATTAAGTTTAACTAATCACTCAGACGAACCTAAAAGTGGTTCACCTACAGGAATAACCAACATAAGAGAGCAGTCATGGTAGTCTCAAAATTAGAGAAGACTTCCTAATTATTCCCATTATGTCAAAGAGAGAATATGAGCAGGTACTTCAAGTATCCAAACTTCCTATGATTAGATTCTGCAAAAGCATTTTAAATAGAAAAAATGCATAGAAGAAAGGTTAAGACAAAACTTCCCCAGGATAAAATGGATCCCATATTTTCACCAGATGCCTTTACTTAGGAAAAACAAATGTTAAAGAATTGTAACACTATCCAACCTGGCAAACAAAATACAGAAATTTTCACCACTAAGCCTGAGCTCAGTACAACTCTGATTTACTGTTTTTTCAAGCTTTACACAGAAGTCTCTAATTTTAAAATATTTATAAGTAACCCATTTTGTAGGAAAACACCTATCTTTCATCATAAGAATTATGACACTTTATACTTTTATTCCAGCCTAACTTTTATACTTTATTTTCTACCACTTGGCAACTTATACCTTATGCTTTAGTCAAAAAAAACTCATTTACAATCACTTGAATATACTGTATTGGTTCTCAAGTCCAGGATGTTCCTTCGCCTGGTATGCCCCTGACCTTCTCTCCATGTGGAAAATTCCTACTGACATTCAAAACCTAATTCCAAGACCCCCTCATTGTTGGCATCCTCTTCAATATCCCCTAGCAGGATTATTGACTCCAAGTTCTGTTTTACAAAGTTACATTTTTATGATCTATTTATTTAATAGCCTATCCCTATTCGATTGTAATGAGTTGTTCATGCATCTCTCACACTCTCTTTTGAGTTCCTCTGGTCTTTATTTTTTCTTTTATCTCTTACCCATAAGCACAGTGCTTGCCCCATAGTACGTGCTCAACGTGTTGGCTGAGTGAAAAAAGACACCTTTTAGCTCTAATCATTTGTGAAATTTCATTTAAAATGACATCAGATTACCCTTTCTTTCCTAACTTAATTTCCAGTACTATAGAATGTACACTGAGAATACCGTCAGTGACCTAGAGAAACAGTGTTCTCAGTGGACTTCATGCCTATAGTCAGCCCCCTTATAACTTTCTCTGGCATACAACTGCCAGACATGTTCTTAAAAAAAAAAAAAAAAGTACCAACCCTTCACCTATTGGAAAACTTCCAGAAGCTCTCCATTCCTTATTGTATCTTTTCTAGTTGATTTTTTAAATACCTCTGTCTTACTTAATCTATTCAGAACTGCCTTTTCTACCTTTGGCTTTCATTTTCAATTTCATTCATATCATTATCTGCACTTACCCATAGAACCTAAGCATATTTCAGTTTCTTATGCAAGTTTCCTCACTAGAGGTCAAAGGGGCAAGGACTATTGTGATAAAATATTAAATAAATAGATGATAGGACTTTGTTCTATTGGTCTGGGAAAATTACTACCTGAAACAAAATAATTCTGGGAACTGAAGGGATCAGACCAGTCAGCTTTGTTTACTTCAGACTCAAATCAATGTCTTGTCTTAACCTGAGCTCTGGTTACATTTAGAAAAAAGTACTGTAAAGACAGTGAATGAGCAAGGCCACTATCTGAGACGTGTCTGGGTCCTTAGTATAGTAACTGGGGGAATGGTAAGCATTGGTCAATGTTTGCTGATTGATGACTCAATAGATCTGGTTAAGCCTCACCGTCAGAATTCCAGATTTTTTAACAAGCTTCTCAGTCTTTTCATCCCAAAGAAGAAACTAAAGAAAACCAGATGACAAGAATTTCAAATTGTAAAATATCCTGGTTGTCAAATTTAAATAGGGATGTCCTGTGCAATGGAGAGGCTGGCTGGTGCCAATTTCACAGTTTGTTCTCTAGTGTCTGGGCGAAGCCTGCTCTGCCAGTGAGCTGACAGGTCGAGAGCACTCCAGCTTCCACAGACACCTGAGAACCTTCTGTTTTTCATGGTGTTCCTGCCTTACCTAAGGGAAGGACTATATTCACAATGAAAAGAGTTATGATTAATCACCAGTAGAGAGATTCTTCCACTTTCTGGGCGCCCACGTTAAGAGTCTGGTATAGTCAACACTCCCTCTAACATAGATCATGTATAGAAATAAGAAAACTATCACCTAATATGGCCAGAGAGATTAAGGAAGTTGACCCAGCTGACCCCAGGAGACACCTCTAATTCAAAACTTAAACCATTAACATAGTGATTGTGATCAAGGAGACTTACAGCACATAAGAGATTCAAAAAGCATATATTAATCCACCTCCGGCAACACTGCCAGTTTAAAAGAATGATTAACCTTCTCTCCCACTTGATTCAACCTGGCTATGTATTATACCACTCAAATGCCAGCAGACTCTATGCTTATGGCTTCCATTAGGTAGCACTTAGTATACATGAAAACTTTCTTCAAGAAGTAATTACTTTTGAAACCATAAACATTTCAGTTGGGAAAAGAGATAAAGAAAGGAGGTGCAAGTAAAGGGAACAAGGAAAAAATAAGAAAATACCCTCAAATATAAACATGTTGATTCAAAAAATAATTGAAAGGGGACTTAAACGATACTAGGTGAGCATTTATTCTGTTTCTGCTTTAAATAAGGCATTCTGTTCTATTTGTTAGGTGTTGTACTTGTTTATTATCTAATGTCTGTTAAAAACCTCTTGAAAGAGATGTATTCATTCTGGTATCCTAAGCACGTATCTGGATGAACAGCACAAGCAATGGGAAGCCATGGGGCATAATGGACCTTGCAAAGGCTCTGGAATCCATCTCTTACTTACGGCCTTTGAGACTCAGGCTCCTCCTCTATGTAATGTTCCTAAAACTTAGTGGAGATAGAACACTAGGGACACAGAAGGTCAAAGTAGGTATTTACTACTACTTTTCAAATATCTTCCTTTAGGAAAACAAATATATTTTATTTGCATTGACGCTTTCTTGTGAATTTTATTCTTCTAAAGAAGAATATTTTTAGTGAACAATTTATTCGTTTGCCTCCCTGTGCTACGTTATTGACAATACTCAAATAAGGGTGATTTTCTCTCAAGCAGTTACCTCCATGTGATTTGTACTTCAGACCTTCCTAAAAGCATGTTTTCCTGCTCTTTCTTTCCACCCCATTCCAACTCTACTTAAAATATTGTGATCCTCTATTAAAATGCAAGGAACCCTGGGAAAATAAGGAGAAGCAAAATGTTTGTCACTGCCAGCTCTGGTATGCATATATCAGGCTAAATTATAACTGATGAAGACAGAAATGGGACCCATATCTGTCTGACTTCAGAAATCAGAAGTGTAGCTACTACAAGCTGATGAATTGGAACTCAGATCAAGGCCTAGAGTGGAGAGGAATCCTCTGATCAGAAGGAGAAAGTAAACAAAGGGCAGCGTTTAATTATTTAATAATAAGTAAGAGAATGACTATGGTGTTTTTACAGAACAGGATATAATATTGAAATAAAATCCCCCAAAGTGACACAGAAACATAATGCAATCCTCTTAAGCTACAACCCTTCCTAAACCAAACCATACTATTCTCTTCACACAGCCTGGAAAGTCAAAAGAAAGGGGATACTGATCTGCATCACACTGGCATTAGAAGCAGATCTAGTTTTAATGAAGTTTTATTTCATGGACTAAAGTTTCCCCAAAGAAAGGGTAAGCTTTTTTTCTCAAGAAACATCACTGTGTAATAATCAAGGAGACAGGGATGGTGGTATTAATTGTTCTAAGTACAGGGATTTGTTTTGCAGAAAGAAGTACCAATCAGAAAGAGAATTGACCAATAATTACTTAACAAAACTGCTTCAGAAGTAGATTTCTAAATCTACTTTTAGACTAATTGATAGTTAGAAAAATATTACTAAGTTTATTCATTTAGAGGAAATCTGTGCAAGCCTCTGAAACCAAGAGGTGTTGTATCAAAAGAGATAAGGAAACTAGACACTTATGTAAGAGCTACTTCTTCCTCAAATGGCCACCATATAGTCATGTCTGACTATTACATTATCAAGAAGTAACAATGCATCTTTAGGAAACTAGTATGAAAGAAAAACAAATAAAATTTTTTGCAGGTGACTCTTTGATCTCATAGGTGTTTGTTAATTTTCCAAAGTTGGGACTGGATCCTGCCTTTAGAAAATGCTCCTTGAAATATCGCACTGAAAATCTTCTCTTTTACTCCTTATTGTAAACACTGTATATGTTTTTAAGAAGACCAATAAAAAATAAATAAAAATAAAATAAATAAAAATAAATAAAATTTATTTTATTTATAAAAATAAATAAAATAAATAAAAATATTATTTTTCTAGTAGTGAAATTGTGGAGAATACAACTTGCATTTCTACTGTATTCCCACAAAAAGAGGAAGTTCTTTTCCACAAAGACTCTCATCAGTGTGAACTCTGGGAGAGAAGTATTTATAGTTGTCTCATGCTTTGTGGTGAGAGACTCGCACTTTTTCCCCTGTCTCTATTGTGGGAAACAGGGCACACTTTGGGCTGAGAATTCATGCTGTGGTAGGAAAAAAAAGAAACGAAAAGTACCCTCGTTAACACTGCTCTTTAACAAGTTCAGCGAATGGGCTTCAGCCATTCTAAACAGCAGCAATTAAAAAATACTTTAAATTTCATACATTTCTCCAGTAGGATGATAAGCTGAGGTATGTTAACTTTAATTTTATGGTTTGGGTGAATACAGAGTTCGACTACTCCCTGTCAAAGCAGAAATCAACCTCTTACAGGGAATAAATGCTAATTTAGAAAAACAGAGTAAGTATGTTATATTAAGTATATTTGTTTCTTTCCTGTGCACTTTGGCTGCACAAGCTCTAACCAGTTTCCAGAGCGACCATCAGTGCTCCCTAAGAATGCCAATGCAGTGTTCTGTCCAGTCAGTGGGGTGCAGAGACCAGTCAGAATGCTGATGCTTTTCCACAAAGGAGCTGGGGCTAGGGAGGCAAATGCAATCAGGGAATTATATCTGTCTTGTGTGCCTGCTACAAAACAGTGTCCTCTCAAGACTACTCTATCCCTTCTTTGCTTTATACATGTATGTGTAAGTTTGTATATGTAAGCTTTACAAGTCTGTAATAAGAGAAAACTGAAAAGGCCCAGGAAAAAGACAAAACTGCTTCAACAGAGAAAGGTCTATCTGTTCCAGTTGAAGAAGTTATAGAGTTAATAACAGGAAATATCCATCCCCTGAAACTGTATGAAACATGGATGCTTCCAAAATTTACTCAAGGTCTCACTGACCAGGCTATAAGTAATTTTAATTATTATTTCTTATGATTATGGTAGAATGGTAACAACTATTAAATCATATTCCCATAAAAAAGAATGGTGGATATAGTCAAGTGATTGGAACCATACTATAGTCACAGTAAAGCATGCAGTATTCATATATTTCCTATTTCAAAACTTGTATTGTGCTATTCCTCCCTCTCCTCTTCTAGTTTCCTCTTACAGAAGAGAGAGTGTAAAAGTTTCCCTCAGATTAAATTAATAGCTCCCTCATTATGCACTGGGAGAAGAACTAAGCTTTAAGGAAAGTGCTACTGACTGCCATCATGGATTTCACTGTAAATGGCATCAATTTATTTCAGAGTGACAGTGTGCATGTCCATGATAGTGTATGGGTTCTACCATTTTAGCTTCTTCCACATTTTGTATATTTTGAAAAGACTCCTTTCTCTTGATTATTGGCATGGGTTTTTAATCTTAAACTATAGTAAAATGTAATTGGAATGTTTAGGAATAGGAGGGAAATTGTGTTACTTTAAAGTCCTGTTTAAACAAAATTAATCCAATAGAAATTCATTATTCATATCTTAGTATTCATCCCTTTTATGACCTTCAGGAAAGAATATGAGTTTTTAACATAGAAAAAGACATGAAAGATTTACATTTTTCTCCCTCAGAATGGGAGAACATATTTGCAAATGAAGCAACTGACAAAGGATTAATCTCCAAAATTGACAAGCAACTCATGCAGCTCAATAACAAAAAAACAAACAACCCAATCCAAAAATGGGCAGAAGACCTAAATAGACATTTCTCCAAAGAAGATATAGAGTGCCAACAAACACATGAAAGAATGCTCAACATCATTAATCATTAGAGAAATGCAAATCAAAACTACAATGAGAGATCATCTCACACCAGTCAGAATGGCCATCATGAAAAAATCTAGAAACAATAAATGCTGGAGAGGGTGTGGAGAAAAGGGAACACTCTTTCACTGCTGTTGGGAATGTGAATTGGTACAGCCACTATGGAGAACAGTATGGAGGTTCCTTAAAAAACTACAAATAGAACTACCATATGACCCAGCAATCCCACTACTGGGCATATACCCTGAGAAAACCATAATTCAGAAAGCGTCATGTACCAAAATGTTCATTGCAGCTCTATTTACAATAGCCCGGAGATGGAAACAACCTAAGTGTCCATCATCGGATGAATGGATAAAGAAGATGTGGCACATATATACAATGGAATATTACTCAGCCATAAAAAGAAACAAAATTGAGTTATTTGTAGTGAGGTGGATGGACCTAGAGTCTGTCATACAGAGTGAAGTAAGTCAGAAAGAGAAAGACAAGTACCATATGCTAACACATATATATGGAATCTAAGAAAAAAAAATGTCATGAAGAACCTAGGGATAAGACAGGAATAGACACAGACCTACTAGAGAATGGACTTGAGGATATGGGGAGGGGGAAGGGTAAACTGTGACAAAGTGAGAGTGGCATGGACATATATACGTAAAATAGATAGCTAGTGGGAAGCAGCTGAATAGCACAGGGAGATCAGCTTGGTGCTTTGTGACCACCTAGAGGGGTGGGATAGGGAGGGTGGGAGGGAGGGAGATGCGAGAGGGAAGAGATATGGGAACATATGTATATGTATAACTGATTCACTTTGGTATAAAGCAGAAACTAACACACCATTGTAAAGCAATTATACTCCAATAAAGATGTAAAAAAAAAAAGAAATGAAAGATTTACATTTGATGATCTTTTGTTATTACATGTATCTCCTATTCTACCTTGCAAATATTTTCTTCATTAAGTCTTTAATTAAGTATTTGTGTTACCAGGCCTGTTTGGGGAAACTCACTTTCATTGAGTCCTTTGTAATTTTGAAGATTTTATTTCAAAGTTTCAGTCAAGAAAATTTATTATTCCTCCCAAGGAATGACTTACCAAGGAGGCAACAAGGGAGCTGTGCTCCTGGACTGGGAGCGGTGTTTGGTCACTGGCATTGTTTAGAATTGCTGGTGCGTGATGATAATAACAAGCAAACTGGATTTTGGTCAATTTCATTATTGTTCTTAGGTTCTCTGCAAACAATGCCCTTGCTTACTGCTTATCTCTATGGTGGAGCACTTCTACTCCACCTCCCACCACTTTGGTATGCTACTGAGCTCAAGTTCTTCTTTCTGGAGTTGAAGACTGACTAAAACGGTATTAGAGAAGGAGAATTTTATGATCTAAACTGAGTGTCCACAAACTATGGCATGCAGGCCAAATCTGGCCTTATGCCCATTTTTATGTTTAGTTTATTACTTTTATTTAATGTATTCTCTTTGAGTACTTTTGTCTTACAACCATAGAGTTGGATAAAGACTATATACCCTCAAAGCCTAAACTATTTACTATCAGGCCCTTTACAAACAATGTTCCCTGACCCTTGATCAAGAATCAAAGCATTACTTGCTTTGTGGACATGTAAGCAAGACAGTTATTTCACATCCATATTATAGGCCAGTAATTTAACAAGTGTCTTTGTCAAATGTTTACCATTGACCAACATTATATTTACCTTTTAATTTTTCTCTGTTTTGTAGCTCCTGCTATGTGAATATTTGTTAGCAATGACTGATGTGGAAACTACATATGCAGATTTTATTGCTTCAGAAAGAACGGGTAGAAGAAATGCAATACATGATATCCTGGTTTCCTCTGCAAGTGGTAACAGCAATGAATTAGCCTTGAAATTAGCAGGTCTTGATATCAACAAGACAGGTGAGTCGTTTGACATCCATCTCTACCAACATGAAATGATTTGCAGCACTTTGCTAAGTAGGATTAAACCATGAAAAAACACCTTTGAAAGTAACTGAATAGAAAGTTATAAACAGTCTAAGGCAAGATAAAAGGCAGGTACTAATCTCTTAATCACTCCCACTCTGTTTTCAATGACTGCACCTTACAGGGTTTCCCACTCAAATGCAGAATCCTTAATCTGATTTTACTAATGCAATCAATAAAACACGAGTTTTTTTTTTTTTTTTTTTTTTTTTTGCGGTTCGCGGGCCTTTCACTGTTGTGGCCTCTCCCGTTGCGGAGCACAGGCTCTGGACGCGCAGGCTCAGCGGCCATGGCTCACAGGCCCAGCCACTCCACGGCATGTGGGATCTTCCCGGACCGGGGCACGAACTCGTGTCCCCTGCCTCGGCAGGCGGACTCTCAACCACTGCGCCACCAGGGAAGCCCTGTTTTTTTTTTTTTTAATCGTAATCTCTATAAAAGCTCTGAAATATCTTACGTAGAACATTTAACAAAGTTGGAGCTCCTGCCTTTGACAGTTTGGCCACCTGTAACATGTAATAGCATTAGATATTTAACGAGATTCACAGATGAGTCTGACGGATCTCGATTCCAAGAACCATTTCAAAATAAAAGGGTCTCCAGGACCATTGTTATTGAGAATGGAAGTAAAATAGTCTATTACATAAATAAGTCTTAGGTAAGAAGTTCTTTTAGTTTTCCTTTCATGATAGACTGAGTTTGAAAATTCTGTCTTACTATTGGGCCTCGAACTCCTACCTACCAAATTTAACTTTACCAATGAAAAAGTAAAATAAGTTTGACATGTCAAAGTACTTCTGAAACCCCTGATGGCTCTTCCATCCATAGCTTTTGCAAATATCAAAGCTGAATGTATTTCCCTGAAAAACACTTGTGCAAAAAATAATCTTTAAAAATAAAAAGGAGTTCACAATTAAGGAACCACAGTGTTATATATGTGAAAAACACTGGTCAGTTTCTGACTCATGGTAACAGCTTGATAATTCTTTGCTATTAGAATTTTCATAGCAAAGCCTTCCAGTTATTGGAAAACTGAGTCAGAGTGTGTGTGTGTGTGTGTGTATATATATATACATATGTGTGTATACATATGTGTATACATATATACACATATACATATATGTACACATATACATGTGTGTATACATATGTGTATACATATATACATATGTGTGTATACATATGTGTATATATATATATATATAAATGAAATAGCTCAGCAACATTACCTTAAAATACCTACTGACAGAACTTTATTCAATGACTACAGGTCAGCAGGTCATAGATTGGTCTTTTAAAACTCAGGTTGAAAATAAAACTTTAATAATCACTCCCATGGAGTATAGAGACTGATGTATATGTTAGGTTTCATTGTTTCTCTGTTACTACCAGGAGTTAATTTTCAAAATAGCTCTGAGAAAGGCTATAGGGAATTATTCCAATTTGGCGGCATGAAGTAAGTAAATATAATTTTTCTGCAATCTTTGAGAATTTACTAATCTTTTTCATAAAATTTGTGTTTTATATGAATACTCTATTTTAAATAATGTGTATTAATTTTAGCCACTCTTACTATGAGGACATTTTTATTCATAGTGTAGTTTAATTTCTTCTTTTTTTTGTTTTCACTGAAATTAAGACCCATTAACCTCAAGACCTTTCTTATACAAGAGACTATAGTCTCTTAACATAGTCTATTAGACTATGTTAAAATTTAAATAGGTTGACATGTTATATTAATAAATAATTTTATATTTGATATTAATATGTTATAATTAAATAATTTAAAATAACTCAAATATCTTTATGCTTTCAGATGTATTCTTTTTCAAATATTTCTACATGTTAATTGCAATTCTGTAGGTCCTGAAAGAATTTTCTGTTTCTCTTCAAATCACAGAATCCAGAATAAGGCAAAGTATAAACAGCACTGACTTTATTTATGACCATTAATTAGTCTATATAACTGAATAGTTATTTCTCAAATAACCTTGAGATAGCACTAGTTTTATCTGTGATAATTTTTGGCCAAAATAGTCATGGCCCTGCTGACAGTTTGCTGGCCCATTCTCTCTCTGAAAGAACCAGTCCAAATGCAAGGTTCTATCTTTGTCTTCTCTCACTCCGACCTTGGGCCTAGTATGATTGGCACTTAATAAATAAAATCTATAATTAAAATTAATACAGGGAGATCACCTCATGTAAACAATGTAAATGTATTAAACAAAAACAGAAGAAATCTTTTTCAACCAGTGTGAGTGCACTGGGTATATTCAATAAAAACAGTCAAGCAATCAAAAATAATAATACACAATTTCCATGTCTCTTGTACCTCAGTGTAGGGACTTATTTCTGATGGTCAACCATTTTTCGAAATAGTTCCAGTCTGTGCACTGGAATTCTCACACAGCCCATAGGTTCTCCAGATCCTCTGATGCGTCTGGTAATCTAAAGAGATTAATGGTATTCTCTGTAGAAAGCCCTCAACTTGCTCTGGAACTTGAGGTCAGGCTATAGTAAGGTTGTGTAAGCAAATGCTGTCTTTTTAATCTGAGTATTCCATATTCACTCTGGAGTAAACCATTAGGTAATTCCTAAAGAGTTAGGAATTTTGGTAACATTTACCAAAGAACATTTACCTTGATTCTTTTATGTCCTTTTTTTTTTCCCTAAATGACCTTATTTATTTATTTATTTATTAAATAACACATCCATTCTGCCTTGTTGTCTTTGCAAAATAGGTCATATCCTCTTGTGAGTCCTTTCAGATTTGAATTGCTTATCTATGTGTGCTCTTAGTTTTATGATCTTGGGTCAATTCTAGTGCTGTTTAGTTCACAAAATATTTATGTGTCACATCCTAATGCTTGGCTTCTAAGAAAAATCAGTGAAAAAGATGAATGGAGTACTTGGCTTTATAGTACTTAGGGTCTAGCGAGAAACAGACAAGGAAACAAAAAAATAAAACACACTGTGATAAAAGCTATGTTGGGGATAACAGGATTTCATGGGAGCACGTCACCCAGTAGAAATCTGGAGGCTCAGCAATATCTTGTTAGAGAAAGTAGAAGTCTAATTTGAAGTCTGAAGGATCAAATGAACCCTGAGGTGGGGTGAAAGGGGAGTGACTCATTGGAGGGTAGAGCAGCCTGGTTATAAAGTGAAGGGTACAGTAGATGATAGGGTAGTGCTGTAGGCAAAAGATTCAGCAAAATGCCCTAACACAACAGGAACTAAGTGCAAGAGATGAGACATCTGGAATCAAATAATTCAGGGTCTGAAAAGCTAAGTTGAAATATTTAGACTTCAGTTAAGAGCAATGGAGAGCTACTGAAGAGGATTTTAGGAGAGTGGTGATGTGATAGGATTTGTGTTTTAGGAAAATCACTTTGACAGGTGTGTGTGTGTGTAACAGACAGGAGGAAGGCAAGACAGAGAGAAGGAAAGCAAAATAACCCTGGTCTTGCTGAAGATGGAATGATAGGGAAGGAAGAAATCTCAAGTTTACACAGGAAGCGGGACATCCTATTGTCTGGCAGTGGATGGCAGAGATAAGAATGTACAGAGATACTCAAGTCAATACCTGAGGGCCTCTATCTTCTCAACAAAGAGCTATTATAATACACCAAGAGAGTTAAGTGTTAAATAAAGTTAAAAGATGAAGTAGATTAGAAAATGTGGGTTTGAAGCAAGAGCAGTCTTCAAAGCTGTTGTATTTTTTCCAACAGTTCACTTAGTTGCACAGGTATATAAGATGAAAAGGGTGACTCTGTACTTGATTTAGAATTGTGTTCTACAAGTGGAGGACAGAAGAGATCGAAGACGTAGGGGATTGATAGGTGTATGGTTCTCATGACAACCTGTGCCAGGAACAAACTCAAATACATGGCGGGGCTGGAGATAAAAGCAAGTTAGCAGCGTGAAGCTACGTTAAGATTTCATAGTGATTAAGGACGGCTCTGCCTAGTTGTACTACCATCTGGCACCCTTCACATAGATGGAGAAATGGGTAGTTTATGGTCCCTGAACTCCTGAGCACTACAATATAAACTCAGTAGAGATGTGAGAGCAAAAGCGATTGCTGATGAGTGGGGTGAGGTATGTGGAGAAAGTTGTAGGAGGGGTAAGTAGAAAATGGAAATAATTAGAGGTACCACTAAGTGAGAGCATGTGAGAGTCAGAATGATTATATAGTTTTGAATAAAGATGAAGGAATTAGAGTCTGATTTTTTTGATCTGATGGCATTTCTAGATGACAAATCCATGATATTTTCATGGGAATGGAGGGCTGAACTGAGTGTATAATCTGTGCATCTGTAAGTGCATGAGTGGATGGGTGCGTGGGGTTCTCAGGGAAGATCAAAACCTAAGCATTTGAGATTTTCTGTGTGGGTGTGGATGTGTCTAGATAGTGTTTTATAAAATTTGTACTTTTGCAAATGTAGAGGAATAGGAATCAGATTTTCTAAACACCACCCAGGGAAGGCAGGTGTATTTCTCTCTGTGTGTGATATTCCTCCAATGAACTAATAAGATTCTGTGGCCTCCGACTGCAAATCAAATTTTCTGTAGGTCCCCTCTCTGGAATAGCTGTTTGGGCCATTTGCATAAAGAGGTAGTTATCCGTCAAAGAAGAGGACAATTTTGTGTTAATAAAGGATTGTTTCTATCAAGTTAAAATAAAAATGTTAAGAACCATAAATGTGGACGGTTGTATGGACAGTCTGTATGAGGAGTGATGTCACAGAACATGGTGTCTGGGTATCGCAAAAGGCAACACAAATCCTTAACCAGAGAGCAGTTACCAGGAAAACAGTAGGCGGCAGCTATGAGGGAAAGTAGTGTGTTGTGCGGGATAGCACGTGTGGTCTGAAACCCGTGATTAGGAAGTGAGAGAAAGCCTTTCCTAACTTTGGATCCTGTGATAAATAATTAGTTAACGATGAGTATAAGAGTGTTTACTGTTGCATAAAGTTTCAAAATATTCCTTGTGAAGGACTGAGAGGGAGGAAAGCAGAAGCAGGGAGAGATGAAGCAAAGAAACACGGGAGAATAAAAAGGACAGGCAATAACTCCAGAGCCTAGAAGTTTCAGTAGTGACCAGGGATTAAAGGAACAGGAGATGTGATGTAATTAGATTAAACGCAATCAGAAAATAGTGTTTGAAGTTAGTCAAACAAAGGAATTAAAGGAGTTCCGTCAAAGAGAATGTTTTACTTGGTAACTCGCTATTCTAGCAACATACCAGCACACCAGAGAAACTTGAAAGACTGTTCTCAAAACACAGAGGAGAGTCTGACATTGCTTTCACATTACTTAGAAAACATAAATTAAATTTAACTGGACCCATTATGAAACCACACTGAATTCCATCATCAATAAGGAAAGACCTATTACTAGTGTAACCAAACAATAATTTTCCTGACTTCCTCATTTTTTCCTGCTTTTTTATGGCCATGGAGAAACTAGAGGAATATTTAAGAATGTTGGAATTTGGGCAAAGTGAGGGAAAACTGCAGTCCTGGTCTCAGACTCCGTTTCAGCTTCCCACCATTTGCTCTGTTCTCTCTCTCTCCCTGTAAATAAAGAGTGAAAAAGAAAGCAGAATGAAGTGTTTTATTAGGGAAGTTATGTCTTCTTTTCCATCCCTATTCTCCTTATTCAGTAATTCTGAAGAATCAATAGAAGGAACTGAAAATCAGCCTGTGATCTGTTCTTAAAGACCCCTAGAATGTGAAAAACAACCTATTTGAGTGAATTTTAATAATTTTTTGCTAATAAATATTTAACCATAAGCTGGGGATGCTTAAAGGAAAGATAATATGAAAAAATATTCTTACTGTTATTATTTTTATTGCCTAGTATGCGTCCCTGGCTCCCAGTTGTCTTAAGGGTGGTAAGGCTGGGAAGCAGACTGCAGCCAGGACCAACTCCAAGAAAAAAGTGTGCTAAGTACAATTTAGTCCTGAGCACACAGCACCACTAGCTGGAAGGATGCTGTAGGGCAATGACACATTCAGTTTATCTTGATTACCTGTCTTGAGAAGCATAATTTTCACTAAAATTTGCTTTATTCTGAAATTAAGTTTTGTAGTAAGTGTACATGTATATGGGTATCCTTGTGAGTATGGGAACATTGAAGATAGTTCTACCGTATATCTTGCAAGTCAAATTTTTAATGACATTATCACAAAGCAAGAACACCTTCCCCCCTTCTAATGGTAGCTACGTTTTGCCATTAAATTAAAACATTGCATTTGATTATGTAGAACAACAATGTCTGTCAGTGGCTCTTTTTTTTTTCATTAAACATCTTTTGTAAATTGACCTTTCTTTTTTTTTTGGCCGCGCTGGGTCTCGGTTGCTGCGCCCGGGCTTTCTCTAGTTGTGGTGAGCGGGGGCTACTCTTCCTTGTGGAAAGTGGGCTTCTCATTGTGGTGGCTCCTCTTGTTGCGGAGCATGGGCTCTAGGCACGCAGGCTTCAGTAGTTGCAGCACGTGGGATCAGTAGTTGTGGCGCAAGTGCTTAATTGCCCCGCAGCATATGAGATCTTCCCCGGACCAGGGATCGAACCTGTGTCCCCTGCATTGGCAGGTGGATTCTTAACCACTGGACCACCAGGGAAGTCCTAAATTGATCTTTATACAATGAGAATAGCAATGGCACACAATTCTGCCTTTCAATGCTAGAAGCTTTTGTCCATTGAAGCAATTATAATGAGAGCATTTTAAGAGTTAAAAAGCACTTTAAGCTGTAATAGAGTAATATTTAAGGAACTTCTAATGTGTAAGTAGGTGCTGAACTATATATTTGGGTTACAACTTTTAATCTAATGATTATATATATATATATATATATATATATATAGTTTAATAAACATTACTTAAACTCTTCAGTCTAGAAGAGGTCTCTTTTATCTAATTTCCTCTTCTGGGATTCATAAGAGACTAAACAAGTAATTCTCACAATTACTAACATTCTCAGACTAGGAAATCCAACAAACTCTCAGGATAGCCGATTTCAGTGTTTAACAGCATGTGTATTGAGTATTTATGTATTTTCTTTAGTCAGCATGTTTAACTAAATCTGTATCTTGTTGCTTATTTCACTATGGATGTTGTGAATAACAAGACAGACAAATAAAGGCAACTCCATCTTTCCTTCACACTGAACTTCACACTTGCTGTGTCTCATTAAATTCTTTGTAATGATTCTTTGTCATTTGAGATTTCCTTCTCTAAAGAGGCTCCATTATACCTAAGAAAGACTTAAGTAAAACAAATGGAATGGAATGGTACACATAGATAAGAAGCTCATGTATAACTAATTTTTCTCTCTTCATCAAATAGTGGATCCTAGTACTTCAAAATAAGATAGAATTGCAAGAGGATGAGACTCATCATAATATTTATATCCCATTTTGTTTTCTTATATAGACCCAATAAATATCATCTTATGCCTTATCCTGTCATCATGATTTACATATCATGTATGAAATATTTTTCCTAGTGTCTCATGTAAAATAATAAACACTCTGGAATTTTGATTGAAAACAACTGAACAAAAAGTTAACAGTGTTATATTTTTGTTTTTATATGTTTTCAGGAGAAAATTTTAAAGTACTGTATTACAGATTATGAAGTATTTCCCTAAACCATCAGTCTATTACTTGGTACCTGTTGCAGTTTAAAAACACTAAGCCAAGAAACAGCCATTCATAAACTTTACTTATTGTAAGATCAAGTGTATACATAATGTTCTAGGCAAATTTGCCATAAGAGTGAGCTTAAACCAGTTCAGATCTACTGGCAGAATAACTAGGTAGTCACTTCAGTCAGTCATAGTTATGCCATTTTCCCCACAAACTGGAATAGTACTAGGACCAGAGAACTCCACGTACCTGGGGTGGGGAGTGGGAATAGGAGAAAACCAGAAGGAGAAAAAAACTGAAGGACAGTTAACTTTTGTACTCCATCACATTTTCACTACCCTTTACCTCTCCAGCTTCCACCACCCCACTTTACGAGTCAGCAGACAATAAAATACAGCCAGAAAAATGTTATTTTAATTATCTGATCTATTAAGACCAAAAATTATTTTATTTTTATATAAATAAATATATATAGCTTGTAATTTCAGAACTAGAGAAATTAATATAGTGAAATTGTCATAGGGTATTTATTTTTAAATATTTTTCTCAGTGGAAGAGGATACATGATTAAGAACAATATATATGTTCAAATATTCAGTTAAATGGATTATAACCTATCTAACCAATTGGGAAGGATTTCTCCCAGTGACTGACTGTGTGTCCTCAGGCATGTTACATAAATTTCTGTACCTAAATTTCCTCATCTATAAAATGAAGATATTAATATTTCATAGTTTTTGAGAAATGTTATATAGTTTTTGTAAAGTCAATTCACAAATTTAGAATAATATTTGTTCTGCAATAAGAACTCAGTAGGATTAACTGTTACTATTATAATCTATTCCTTTGAGATTCACAATTCTACAAGTATCCTTAAATTGTCTAATGATACTGTGATGCCATTATTTCAATGGGTTCAGACTTTCTCGGTCAATAAAATATTTCCTCATTTGGAAACCTATCTCACTATTTTAATATCCATTTTAAATTATTTTTGTATATAAAAACTTGTTTTGTGTTCCCAATCTGTGGCATGCTTATCCACACAGCTGCCGTCTTGGAGTCATAGTGGTTATGTTGATAGCTAGTGCTATTTTTATGCTCTTTGGACTGTCTATATTTTTGTCCAACCTAAAGATTTTAAGTTGTTGATAGCAATACAACAACCTATGTCAGGGTCCATATTTTGAATACAACCCACAAATAAACTTATTTGAACTAGAGACCACCTCACTGGTTTAATGAACTAGATTTTCACTGAAGAAACTGTTACCGACCTCAGATTTGGCTGCTCACCGCTCAAAAGCCAATACTCAAGAGACAGCTGGTGGTTGGAAAAGGAAAGCTTTGCTCATTCAGGAGACCAGCAACCTGGGGAGAAGGTGGACTCATGTCCAAGAACCAACTCCAGTGATTCTGCTTGGCCACGAACGTTTTTTAAGGGAAAAGTGGGGAATAATCTTAGTTAATTATTGAGGTAGGGGACCAGATTCTTTGCCATCTTCACTTGTGCGCAGGTTTGTTGACTTCTTGTGATCTTTCTTTAGATGCTATCTTGTTCACACAGTCTACCCATGGGATTACTGAAGGGGAAACTGGGGAAGAGATCTAGCCACCCATTAACTGTTTATTCTTCATTCCTACTTCTTCAACCTAAGAAAAGAATCAACAGGTTAGACAAGGCATTGTGTGATCAAAAGATTTGAGAGGTATGCTTAGGTTGGAGATTAGTGAAGCATGGGGGTACTTGGTGTAAATGTTAAGTTAAAATATAGCTTTGCTAAAGTGACAGAACAAAGGGCCTCCTGCAAAGAGTTGCTTCCTGCAAAGAGCTGCTGACAAAATCTGAGTTCCCAAATATGAGTCTTGTTTCTTCCAATCAACCTCATTCTAACTGTCACCTACCCCCACTTTAGTCTTTCACTTCTACCTCCTTCAAACACATATCAACACCCTCCACACATAGAGTGTGGTGTGATCAATGGTTCCCATTCACAATACCGGTCAGGGCATGTTTCAGATTGGTTTATGTGAGAGGAGAAGTTGGCTAGTCATCTGCCTATATATTGTCAACCATGTCTGATAAGTTCCAGGGACTTCTACCACCGAAGGTAATAAAGAAATAATACATTATATAAATGTCTTATATTTTCTGTCTCCTGGCAGAAAATCGAATCACAGTAATTTCTTAAGAATCATGAATGGAATGGAGCAGGGACAACCTTCATTGTCTTTTATAGTCATTTAACCACCTCGAAACTTCACTGGAATCTTCCCATGTGCGTGGGTGTCCTGCCCAACAGTCTTCCTCTGTATTTATGAGTTAATTAATTTGTTATATTTTATTTTGGCGCTCCCTTTGAAAATGAAAATGTATAACAACATGATGCATTTGGCCTGCTCTGGTTAAAGTTAAATACTGCCTTTTTAATTTTCACTTCCAGTAGAATAGGTGTGACAGATGACATAGTAATTTTTCTATTTCTTCATGTTCATAAAACATTGATAATATGATTTTTACCTTCCCTTTGTTCTCAATTAAATGAAATGCTCCAATACAATTAATGTGCTCTTGCAATTTCGGTTTTCTTTAGAGGTTTCTCTTGTCTCTGATTAACAGCATTTTCCATCCATTCTGAGAACCCCCAACTGCTATTCAGAATATTCCATTATGCCTGCCAGCTGTAAATACAATTGTGAACTAATATCATTTTAATTGTTTCACTAATAACTTGTTTTAAATGATTCAAAAGTCATCAGGAAAGATAAGTGCTCTTGTACCCTGCAGGCTTATGGGCCTGATGGTATGAGGCAATGCACAGCGCTGTATCAGAATAATGAAACCATGTGCAGAAGATAATGACAAAGCACTCACACTGCTGTAAAGATAAATGTAATATAACATCCACTCAGTAATATAACATCCACTTCTATCTCCCATTTCAATCATTAGACCTTCTAAATGGATTAATGCACAAATACACATATGCAACATGTTCCATTGCAATAGCCATATGCTCCCCTTTTTCCAGGAGACTGTGAATGATGTACTTAACGAGCTTTACAAATGCTCTTGTTAATTAACAAAGATTGTTACTTTCTCATTTGAGGGGGGCTTTATAAATTAGACTTAATTACACCAGATAATTGCAACTGCCAGGCACGGGGAAGCTCCTTCTCATTCTGTTCTTTCAGTGGAAAATCAACAACTGCAACCCTTGCCTATTTGTATAGATGAATTTAATAAGCAAACAGCCCTTTTATGTTAATGGTTTATGGGCATTCATGGGCCTGGCAGGAGAAATGTGCTGGGGGAGGGTTTGCTAATGGCAGCACATAATCACATTAATTAAAATATAATTGCCATTTAAATGTTTGTAGTGTGGAATTAGAACATGTTGGGAACTGAGAAAATCAAGCTAGAGTGCATATTAGAACCATTACTCTGTGCTCCCTGCACAGCAGTCAGCAACCTCATGTGTCATAAATGTAATTTATGAGTGCTATTTGCTTTGAAATATATGTTTTTAGTTCATTCATTAGAATGTAAAAATTTGCAGTGTCTGCTTCAGGAGGTTCAAAATAAATTCACTAAAAGCTGAGACCTATGATCTGCATTTAATGTATCCCTCAACCATGATTTTTTTAAAAGCTTTTTTTTTGCGGTACGCGGGCCTCTCACTGTTGTGGCCTCTCCCGTTGCGGAGCACAGGCTCCGGACGCGCAGGCCCAGCGGCCATGGCTCACGGGCCCAGCCGCTCCGCGGCATGTGGGATCTTCCGGGACCGGGGCACGAACCCGTGTCCCCTGCATCGGCAGGCGGACTCTCAACCACTGCACCACCAGGGAAGCCCAACCATGATTTTTTAAAATTATGACTTTTATAATGTCTTCAAGTAAAACTGTCTCCTTTTCTGAAGACAAATTTCAGTAGTCTCCATGCTACTATAAACTGGGTACTTTTAGTCCATTTCTCTAATTCAGTGCAATTTTTATTGGGTCTTTAATAAATATGGTCCTTAATTTTGCTGCTTTGTTCTAGAGAAGGTCGGTGGAAACTGCTAAATGCTTTAAAATTGGGCACATGCAGAGAAGATAGTTGAGAAATTTTCTTGTAAAGCTTTTCATTACTCTATCCCTGAGATCCACTCTTTAGTTTTAAGACTATGCTTGATCTAAATCAGACCCATTTATACTGCACCTACAAAGAAGCTATGAATGTTCAAACCCTGTATAAATCGCCAAGGGGCCATGGCAATACCTAGGAGAACAATGCTTAATTGATTCTTAATAACCTCAAAAGGATTCTAGTTTTAGGAACCAGCCAACTGTGACCAAATACCACTTTACCAAAGCCTTAAACCTTCAACAATGTACAAATTGACAATAAATTTTTATGTCCTTTTGTTCAACCAACCCATAAAGTCCCCAACTTCTAGAATTAAAATTTGAGCCTTCTAAGTAGAGGGAATTGACTGAAATACAGTGTGTATGACTCTGGCAGGCTCTGCATTGATATTTTCATAAACTGCTTGGACAGCTTTCCAACACCAGTAACTTGAGTATGTTACAGCTACAGAAATGAATGCTGTGCCTGCCCCAGAAAACCGACAGCCCAGCCACACTAATGAGGGATTTTTCATGTGGAGTCCCATGCCATAGCTGATATTGTTTCTCAAGCTAAACCTTTGTTTCACTGAGGAAGCAGGGCTTCTTGGAGCCAAGGATGACTGCCCCTGAATCTTCAGCCCTGTAAGCTTTCAATATGTTCCTCAGGTGTAAAGGTAGAAAGCAGGCCAATTCTGGCAGATTTTCAGGTAGAATAAGATAAGACATTAAAAATGCATTAAGGCTGTGATACTGTCCCAATGATTAGGGCTTGATTTCTACTTGAGGTGCTTTGTTGCAATTTTCTTTCCACATTTTCTTACTTAGTTCCTTTAAACTACTGGCATGTCATTTCAGGGTGGATAGTTGGGTTGGGGAAGCAGTTTCTGCCTACAAAACAAAATTTTTTTTAATGTTTCTCTTGTTCTTTATGTGTAGATCTTGGTTTGATTCATATCTGTGACCTCTAGAAGAATTATATCTACTGAAATGTCATTTCTAGTTTGCAGGGAAGTTAGAATGGTAGCCATAGAAATACATCTGGAATGATGCCCAAGGGTGAGCCAGTGCAACCATTTAACTAATTAAGAAATTGAGATTCACCTTAAATCATGAAGTGGTTGGTCTGAAATTACATAACGAATGAATGTAAAGCTGTGGGAAACCTGAGAGAAATACCTGGATCTTTTGATTTTTCACCAAATTTATTTGCCAAAGCAGTTCCTATGTTCCACTAGAAAAACGAGGAATATCTCTTGATTTTTTGTTGCTTGCTTGCTTTTGTTGTCAGTTTGACTTACTTCATTTAATAAACATCTATTGTTAGACCCTTGACTAAGCACTGAAAGTTCAAATATGAAAAAGACATGGCCTGAGCACTGAAGTAGCCCAGGTTGATGGGAGAGAAAGAACACAAAAATAGTTATATTTAATCTCATATGGGAAGTGCTAAGATAGAAATGTGTGCTGGGTTATTAGAAATGTAGAGAGGTACTTAAGCATCCAAGGAGAAAGGAAGCACATATTTGATTAAAAAAAAAAAGGATGTATGGAACAGAATGATGTGTGCAGAAAAATATACATACTCTTGTACCACCAAGGACTCTACTGGGAAGCAAGGGTATGGCAGGAGATGAAGCATAAGGGGCTACATCCCATGCTTTATGTGGGGCATCGGATCAGATGATGGAAGGCCTTTACCAAGTTCTCCATATAAGGGTGACATGTCAGATTTGGATATTAGGTTGATCATCATGTGATAATTCAGGGGATAGATTATTGGGACAAAATCTGAGACAGAGAAACATGTCAGGAAGCAGGTGTAAGAGCACAAACACTTGCAAAAGATCTACATAAGAGGAATGAGGAGAGAATAATGTACGATGTTTCCTGGGCTTCTGATGTAGAAACTGGCTTTATGGTGTTTCTAACTGATCCTTTCCCTTACTTACTTTGACTTCTGCTTTACTTTGAAGATGCAAGAACTTCAATTTCGATATAGTACTTTGAAGGCAGTATAGAATAGAAATTAAGATAAGTGACAGTGGAGTGAAATGAATCTGAATTGAGGTCCTGGATCTATTATTTTACTTGCTAACTGTGATATTGCTTTACGATATTACTTCACTTGTTGGCTATGTTACTTTGAGCAAGATATTAACCACTCTCAGAGTTTCTGAATTTGTAAAATGGTGTTTTTATGCAAAAATAATAATGCAATCAATGAGCTGATTTAGGAAGTGCTTAACACAGTGCCTGGAACATAGTAAGAAATCAAAAATGGTGTCTGGTATTACTGTTGCTTAATAAGAAATGAAGCTAAGGGAAACTTCAGATAAAATTGAACCTTTCAATACAAGCATCTCTACTCTTGGGATCATGAGTGATACTGTTCTTGTCTCCCTTAGCAAAGGGTGTCATGTTGGCATAGAACAGGTACTTGGGAAAATTTGTCCAATATATGCAAAAATGAATGAATGTCCCTATCCATCCTCCTCCAGATAAAGAGGACTCCAGCTTGCTGTTAGTCATTATTTAAACAGAAAGAAAATTCTACCTGCAACATTGCATGCTCCACTAAATGTTGACTGAAAAGGCAGAGTTTCCAGTAATGAGATTGGGGAATGCCATCACTCCACAGGCACCGAAGCCAGGTTCATTGCAATTCAGCACTATAGCAAGGGGACTTGAGATGCTTAATTTAGTACTATCATTATTGTTTTATATGAAAAGAGACTTAGAATTGGAAATAGCCACTCACCAGCTTTCCTGGAGTGCCCTTATTCCCGGAGTGGGTAAGTGGTTTATTTGGGCCCTCATTGACATGTAGGTCTTCACATACCAACTTTCTATGGTACAGATACCTGGCAACTGATTACAGCTGTCAGACTGGAAAGGTGAGGATTATTTTCCTAATTCTAAGCATAAAGATGAGGCTGAGTCACTAAAAGCTTGCTTTCCATTTAAAAAAGAAATTTTGGACCAAAAATAGCTTCTGGAGAACCAATTTCTGCCTTAGTTCTAACCTTCACACTATTTCCAAGAAATGTTTTCAAATGGTTGGGCAAGTAGGCAATATTTTTTAATGGAATCACTATGCTTTAATTGGGCAGCCCCTTTGTGCATAACATAATAATACAATAGGAAGCACTGCAGCCTATTAGATATTACATCACCTGTGATATAATATTGAAACAACACCAGCAGAACAAAGCAGAACAAAGCATCAACTGAAAAAGGAAAATGATGGAGAAATTTTACAGAATGCTCAGGGACAATTAAAGTATACGTGACATGGTTGTAAGATATCTGGTTCTTTAGAAAATAGACAAAATATCAAGGTCTTCACTTAATGTCTTGAATGACCATCTGAAAATATGAGAATGCCATATGGCAGCAGATTTCACTGCCATGGCTAAAGGAGAATCTATAACACTGACTCTGACAGCTTCAAGTTATGGCACCATTCCAAACTTGGCAGTGCTTACAGAATTCTGATTAAACTAGAAATAAAATGACCTGGATGAACACTTGACCCAAGACCAAGTGTCAAGAACTGAAGAGTAATGTCTTAGGCAGACATATTATACTTCACACTGCTCACACACAAACACACGTATATGCCTTTTGGTTTCCTTATGTTGTGATTCCATATTATTTCATTAATCCTCCCTTATTTAATGATATCCATGTTTGTCTGCAGCTCTATCTCTGTTCATCTATCATCTATCTATCATCTATCTATCTATATCCATGATATTTTGCCACTTCCTTGACCATTAGAACATTGGAAGAGTGCCTGGAGCATCACAGAAACTCTATAAAGAATATTGTACATTTAACAAAGGGGTTTTATCTATACAGTTGAATGTTTTGAGATATGGCTGGTCTGGTTAAAAGATGTAGCTGGATGGCAGCTAAAGTAACACATTCTATGAGCAATAAAACTACTCAAAAACTTCCATTTTCAAATTGTGGACTGAATCCATGCTTTTAGTTTTTCATTTGTGTTCTAGATCTTTAGAAATGTTTGATATGGTACTTAGTTTATGAATCATAACTGGGCAGAAAAATAAGAAAATTACCTCTTAATTTAATAGAAAATAGTATGAAGATTCCTACTAGGTATGTAGAAGACAAGATCAGATTGAAACTTTAGACAAATGTAATAAAAGTTGAAAACCAGTCTCTTTCAAATAGAGACAAACAGAAAATAATTGTCAAAAATATTTACAATCTAAAATGTGATGTTAGATCTTGCATGAAGAGCGTGCTAAGAAATTATAAAATGTGTTCTGCCATCTGTTGCTTGTCACCGTCCTACAGTGGGAATTGATGTGGAAGAGGCCTCTAGAGGAGAATCCCTTGGAAATACTGATCAAGGTCTCTATGAGAGAAGGAGGGGTTTTGGAAGGAAGAGCACAGTACACACCAAAAGCAATCTCTAAAGCACTCAGAAAGATTGGATTGATGTTCTCTGGAACTTGAGATGTGCAGACAGGTGTTTAACTTCTACAATAGAATTTTCATGACGATTGACCGAGTTGGCAGAGAAAAGAGAAAGAAGGTTAAGAGAAAGCTACTGTCTACAGATGACCTGTTTCCCTGGGAACCAGATGTGGGCTGATGAGGGAGTTTCTAGAGTTGCCCTCAAAGGGAAATTGCCCAAGAAGAACCACTTGAAAAGTATAAAAGATCCCAAACAAAAGGATAGGTTGTCAAAAGCCCAGGGGAGGGGAGAAGTTTCAAGAGGCCAGCTAAAGGAGATTTCTGTCCCATAGTCCTAGGAATTGCAGCTCAAGGTCTCTAAAGAATGTGCAAATGCTAGTTAGAAAAGGAAAGGTCATTTTGGGAACTGTATAACACCCAGAAGGTGGGACTCCCCACACGCTGCAACTAAGCGCCCGCATGCCACAGCAAAGATCCCACAAGCCACAACCAGAGCAGCCAAAATAAATAAATATTTATTTTTTATAAATAATAAATATTATAAATAAAAAATAAATATTAAAACAAAAATTTGCTCCTTTAAAAAAAAATCAGAAGATTTCATTGCTAGAACGTTTATCTGTAGCATCCAAGACAATCTAGGTTAGAGCATAACAGAAAATTTAATTGGTTTAGAGTTTGATAGTGGTCATGTCATTATTAGTTCAGTTTAGGTTTTTAGTTACCTGGAATCAAAGAATTATTTTATTAGGCAAAAATAACAAAAAAATGCTGTTGAACCTCATTGAGATTTCATATGAGACGCAGGACTGAGTTAGTCCACTGAGCGGATCTGAAGGGGAAGTTACTGGGAGAATTCACAAATTCACACACTTGGATTCTGATTGTGCCCTTTACCATCCAGTTTATGCCACTGATTGTTCGTAGATTCATGGGAAAACAATGTTGTAAAAAGAGGATGCTTGCCTAAAGGTGATGGAGTCTGAGCACAAAAAAGGAATTCAGGGGCAATTAACATGAATATGAAATACAGTCCAACAGCAGAGAAAACTCTGTGGGTAGTCTTTTGTGTGTATGCGTGCACAGGCACATATGTAGGCACACGTGCGCGCACACGCACACACGCACACACACCAATGACCAGGAAGATCAGACAAGGCAGTCTCCTATGAGACTGTGTGGAACAAGAGACCGTGGCCTGGGATGCTAATGATGTCTAGGAAGAACCCACACCCAGAGGAATAGCCACCCAGGCATTCCCCCGAGAACATGCCTCTCTCCTCCATTCTTCGCTCTCACTGTAAACGAGCCAGAATATCATTTGTGACACATTATATCTCAACCTCCAAGCAGTCATTCACAGCAGAATCAGGGGAGAGTCTAAGATGGACCCACTACTGATGAACACGAAATATTTGAGGAAACACAACAACATTAAAAAGATGTACCGGATCGGGGGAAGATGGCGGAAGAGTAAGACGCGGAGATCACCTTCCTCTCCACAGATACACCAGAAATACATCTACGCGTGGAACAACTCCTACGGAGCACCTACTGAACGCTGGCAGAAGACCTCAGACCTCCCAAAAGGCAAGGAACCCCCCACGTACCTGGTTAGGGCAAAAGAAAAAAATAAACAGAGACAAAAGGATAGGGACGGGTCCTGTACCAGCGGGAGAGAGCTGTGAAGGAGGAAAAGTGTCCACACACTAGGAAGCCCCTTCGCGGGTGGAGACTTCGGGAGGCGGAGTGGGGGAGCTTGGGAGCCGCGGAGGAGAGCACAGCAACAGGGGTGCGGAGGGCAAAGCGGACAGATTCCAGCGCGGAGGATCGGGCCGACCAGCACTCACCAGCCGAGAGGCTTGTCTGCTCGCCTGCCGGGGCGGGCGGGACTGGGAGCTGAGGCTCCGGCTTTTGTCGGAGCGCCGGGAGAGGACTGAGGCTGTGAACACAGCCTGCAGGGCGTTGGTGCACCGCGGCTGGCCGGGAGGGAGTCCGGGGAGGGGTCTGGACCTGCCGAAGAGGCAAGAGACTTTTACGTCCCTCTTTGTTTCCTGGTGCACGAGGAGGGGGGATTGGGAACGCTGCTTGGGAGAGCTTCGGGGACGGGCGCGAGCCGCGGCTAAGAGTGCGGAGCCCAGAGACGGACATGGGACGCTAAGGCCACTGCTGCCGCCGCCAGGAGGCCTGTGTGTGAGTGCAGGTCACTAGCCACACGCCCCTCCGGGGAGCCTGTGCAGCCCGCCGCTACCGGGGTCCCGGGATCCGGGGACGGCTCCCCCGGGAGAGCGCACGGCGCGCCTCAGGCTGCAGCGTCACGCCGGCCTCTGCCGCTGCAGGCCTGCCCCGCACTCCGTGACCCTCCCTACCCCCCGGCCTGGGTGAGCCAGAGCCTCCGAATCAGCGGCTCCTTTAACCCCGTCCTGTCTGAGCAAAGAACAGATGCCCTCCGGCGACCTACACGCACAGGCGGGGCCAAATCCAAAGCTGAGCCCCTGGGAACTGTGAGAACAAAGAAGAGAAAGGGAAATCTCTCCCAGCAGCCTCAGAAGCAGCGGATTAAAGCTCCACAATCAACTTGATGTACCTGCATCTGTGGAATACCTGAATAGACTACGAATCATCCCAAATTAAGGAGCCCTGTGGATGAAAGGCTCTTGGTGCTGCAGCCAGGAGTCAGTGCTGTGCCTCTGAGGTGGGAGAGCCAACTTCAGGACACTGGTCCACAAGAGGCCTCCCAGCTGCACATAATATCAAACAGCAAAAATCTCCGAGAGATCTCCATCTCAACGCCAGCACCCAGCTTCACTCAACGACCAGCAAGCTACAGTGCTGTACATCCTATGCCAAACAACTAGCAAGACAGGAACACAACCCCACCCATTAGCAGAGAGGCTGCCCCAAATCATAATAAGTCTACAGACACCCCAAAACACACCACCAGACGTGGACCTGCCCACCAGAAAGACAAGATCCAGCCTCATACACCAGAACACAGGCACTAGTACCCTCCACCAGGAAGCCTACACAACCCACTGAACCAACCTTAGCCACTGGGGACAGACTCAAAAAACAACAGGAACTACGAACCTTCAGCCTGCAAAAAAAAAAAAAAAAGGAGACCCCAAACACAGTAAGATAAGCAAAATGAAAAGACAGAAAAACACACAGCAGATGAAGGAGCAAGATAAAAACCCACCAGACCTAACAAATGAAGAGGAAGTAGGCAGTCTACCTGAAAAAGAATTCAGAATAATGATAGTAAGGTTGATCCGAAATCTTGGAGATAGAATGGACAATAGAATGGACAAATTGCAAGAATCAGTTAACAAGGACCTAGAAGAACTAAAGATGAAACAAGCAACGATGAACAACACAATAAATGAAATTAAAAGTACTCTAGATGGGATCAATAGCAGAATAACTGAGGCAGAAGAACGGATAAGTGACCTGGAAGATAAAATAGTGGAAATAACTACTGCAGAGCAGAATAAAGAAAAAAGAATGAAAAGAACTGAGGACAGTCTCAGAGACCTCTGGGACAACATTAAACGCACCAATATTCAAATTATAGGGGTTCCAGAAGAAGAAGAGAAAAAGAAAGGGACTGAGAAAATATTTGAAGAGATTATAGTTGAAAACTTCCCTAATATGGGAAAGGAAATAGTTAATCAAGTCCAGGAAGCACAGAGAGTCCCATACAGGATAAATCCAAGGAGAAATACGCCAAGACACATATTAATCAAACTGTCAAAAATTAAATACAAAGAAAACATATTAAAAGCAGCAAGGGAAAAACAACAAATAACACACAAGGGAATCCCCATAAGGTTAACAGCTGATCTTTCAGCAGAAACTCTGCAAGCCAGAAGGGAGTGGCAGGACATATTGAAAGTGTTGAAGGAGAAAAACCTGCAACCAAGATTACTCTACCCAGCAAGGATCTCATTCAGATTTGATGGAGAAATTAAAACCTTTACAGACAAGCAAAAGCTGAGAGAGTTCAGCACCACCAAACCAGCTCTACAACAACTGCTAAAGGAACTTCTCTAGGCAAGAAACACAAAAGAAGGAAAGGACCTACAATAACGAACCCAAAACAATTAAGAAAATGGGAATAGGAACACACATATCGATAATTACCTTAAATGTAAATGGACTAAATGCTCCCACCAAAAGACACAGATTGGATGAATGGATACAAAAACAAGACCCATATATTTGCTGTCTACAAGAGACCCACTTCAGACCTAGAGACACATACAGACTGAAAGTAAGGGGATGGAAAAAGGTATTTCATGCAAATGGAAACCAAAAGAAAGCTGGAGTAGCAATTCTCATATCAGACAAAATAGACTTTAAAACAAAGACTATTAGAAGAGACAAAGAAGGACACTACATAATGATCAAGGGATCAATCCAAGAGGAAGATATAACAATTGTAAATATTTATGCACCCAACATAGGTGCACCTCAATACATAAGGCAAATACTGACAACCATAAAAGGGGAAATCGACAGTAACACATTCATAGTAGGGGACTTTAACACCCCACTTTCACCAATGGACAGATCATCCAAAATGAAAATAAATAAGGAAACACAAGCTTTAAATGATACATTAAACGAGATGGAGTTAATTGATATTTATAGGACATTCCATCCAAAAACAACAGAATACACATTTTTCTCAAGTGCTCATGGAACATTCTCCAGGATAGATCATATCTTGGGTCACAAATCAAGCCTTGGTAAATTTAAGAAAATTGAAATTGTATCAAGTATCTTTTCTGACCACAATGCTATGTGACTAGATATCAATTACAGGAAAAGATCTGTAAAAAATACAAACACATGGAGGCTAAACAATACACTACTTAATAATGAAGTGATCACTGAAGAAATCAAAGAGGAAATCAAAAAATACCTAGAAACAAATGACAATGGAGACACAACGACCCAATACCTGTGGGATGCAGCAAAAGCAGTTCTAAGGGGGAAGTTTATAGCAATACAAGCCCACCTTAAGAAGCAGGAAACATCTCGAATAAACAACCTAACCTTGCACCTCAAGCAATTAGAGAAAGAAGAACAAAAAAACCCCAAAGCTAGCAGAAGGAAAGAAATCATAAAAATCAGATCAGAAATAAATGAAAAAGAAATGAAGGAAACAATAGCAAAGATCAATAAAACTAAAAGCTGGTTCTTTGAGAAGATAAACAAAATAGATAAACCACTAGCCAGACTCATCAAGAAAAAAAGGGAGAAGACTCAAATCAATAAAATTAGAAATGAAAAAGGAGAGGTAACAACTGACACTGCAGAAATAAAAGAGATCATGAGAGATTACTACAAGCAACTCTATGCCAATAAAATGGACAATCTGGAAGAAATGGACAAATTCTTAGAAATGCACAACCTGCCAAGACTGAATCAGGAAGAAATAGAAAATATGAACAGACCAATCACAAGCACTGAAATTGAAACTGTGATTAAAAATCTTCCAACAAAGAAAAGCCCAGGACCAGATGGCTTCACAGGCGAATTCTATCAAACATTTAGAGAAGAGCTAACACCTATCCTTCTCAAACTCTTCCAAAATATAGCAGAGGGAGGAACACTCCCAAACTCCTTCTACGAGGCCACCATCACCTTGATACCAAAACCAGACAAGGATGTCACAAAGAAAGAAAACTACAGGCCAATATCACTGATGAACATAGATGCAAAAATCCTCAACAAAATACTAGCAAACAGAATCCAACAGCACATTAAAAGGATCATACACCATGATCAAGTGGGGTTTATTCCAGGAATGCAAGGATTCTTCAATATACGCAAATCTATCAATGTGATAAACCATATTAACAAACTGAAGAAGAAAAACCATATGATCATCTCAATAGATGCAGAGAAAGCTTTTGACAAAATTCAACACCCATTTATGATAAAAACCCTGCAGAAAGTAGGCATACAGGGAACTTTCCTCAACATAATAAAGGCCATATATGACAAGCCCACAGCAAACATCATCCTCAATGGTGAAAAACTGAAAGCATTTCCACTAAGATCAGGAACAAGACAAGGTTGCCCACTCTCACCACTCTTATTCAACATAGTTTTGGAAGTTTTAGCCACAGCAATCAGAGAAGAAAAGGAAATAAAAGGAATCCAAATCGGAAAAGAAGAAGTAAAGCTGTCACTGTTTGCAGATGACATGATCCTATACATAGAGAACCCTAAAGATGCTACCAGAAAACTACTAGAGCTAATCAATGAATTTGGTAAAGTGGCAGGATACAAAATTAATGCACAGAAATCTCTGGCATTCCTATATACTAATGATGAAAAATCTGAAAGTGAAATCAAGAAAACACTCCCATTTACCATTGCAACAAAAAGAATAAAATATCTAGTAATAAACCTACCTAAGGAGACAAAAGATCTGTATGCAGAAAATTATAAGACACTGATGAAAGAAATTACAGATGATACAAATAGATGGAGAGATATACCATGTTCTTGGATTGGAAGAATCAACATTGTGAAAATGACTCTACTACCCAAAGCAATCTATAGATTCAATGCAATCCCTATCAAACTACCACTGGCATTTTTCACAGAACTAGAAGAAAAAATTTCACAATTTGTATGGAAACACAAAAGACCCCGAATAGCCAAAGCAATCTTGAGAATGAAAGAAGGAACTGGAGGAATCAGGCTCCCAGACTTCAGACTATACTACAAAGCTACAGTTATCAAGACGGTATGGTACTGGCACAAAAACAGAAAGATAGATCAATGGAACAGGATAGAAAGCCCAGAGATAAACCCACGCACATATGGTCACCTTATCTTTGACAAAGGAGGCAGAAATATACAGTGGAGAAAGGACAGCCTCTTCAATAAGTGGTGCTGGGAAAACTGGACAGCTACATGTAAAAGTATGAAATTAGATCACTCCCTAACACCATACACAAAAATAAGCTCAAAATGGATTAAAGACCTAAATGTAAGGCCAGAAACTATCAAACTCTTAGAGGAAAACATAGGTAGAACACTCTATGACATAAATCACAGCAAGGTCCTTTTTGACCCACCTCCTAGAGAAATGGAAATAAAAACAAGAGTAAACAAATGGGACCTAATGAAACTTCAAAGCTTTTGCACAGCAAAGGAAACCATAAACAAGACCAAAAGACAACCCTCAGAATGGGAGAAAATATTTGCAAATGAAGCAACTGACAAAGGATTGATCTCCAAAATTTATAAGTAGCTCATGCAGCTTAATAACAAAAAAACAAACAACCCAATCCAAAAATGGGCAGAAGACCTAAATAGACATTTCTCCAAAGAAGATATACAGAGTGCCAACAAACACATGAAAGAATGCTCAACATCACTAATCATGAGAGAAATGCAAATCAAAACTACAATGAGATATCATCTCACACCAGTCAGAATGGCCATCATCAAAAAATCTAGAAACAATAAATGCTGGAGAGGGTGTGGAGAAAAGGGAACCCTCTTACACTGTTGGTGGGAATGTAAATTGATACAGCCACTGTGGAGAACAGTATGGAGGTTCCTTAAAAAGCTACAAATAGAACTACCATATGACCCAGCAATCCCACTACTGGGCATATACCCTGAGAAAACCATAATTCAAAAAGAGTCATGTACCAAAATGTTCATTGCAGCTCTATTTACAATAGCCCAGAGATGGAAACAACCTAAGTGTCCATCATCGGATGAATGGATAAAGAAGATGTGGCACATATATACAATGGAATATTACTCAGCCATAAAAAGAGACGAAATTGAGCTATTTGTAATGAGGTGGATAGACCTAGAGTCTGTCATACAGAGTGAAGTAAGTCAGAAAGAGAGAGACAAATACCGTATGCTAACACATATATATGGAATTTTTAAAAAAAAAATGTCATGAAAAACCTAGGGGTGAAACAGGAATAAAGACACAGACTTACTAGAGAATGGACTTGAGGCTATGGGGAGGGGGAAGGGTAAACGGTGACAAAGCGATAAAGAGGCATGGACATATATACACTACCAAACGTAAGGTAGATAACTAGTGGGAAGCAGCCGCATAGCACAGGGAGATCAGCTCGATGCTTTGTGACCGCCTGGAGGGTGGGATAGGGAGGGTGGGAGGGAGGGAGACGCAAGCGGGAAGAGATATGGGAACATATGTATATATATAACTGATTCATTTTGTTGTGAAGCTGAAACTAACATACCATTGTAAAGCAATTATACTCCAATAAAGATGTTAAAAAAAGAAAAAAAAGATGTACCATTAGACAGTATATTTATTATCAGATAGAAAAGAGTCAATAGAATTGTTACTCTAGTAATTCTAGTAATAATTCTTGAAAATTATTACAGAAAATTACTGAAGAAAATATAAATTTCCAATCCACTTAAGGAAAAGTATAAAATCTGAATATACGAAAATCAAAACGGAAAGTTAAATACAGCCAGAACGTAGAGATCTACATGACTTTTCTCAAAGATTTATCAAAGAAAACAAATTTCCCTATTTTTCTGTATTCTTGTGACTTTAAGTACGAGATCCTCGAAGTATTCAAAGCACAGTGTTTTCTGATAGCAGCTCACACAAGGGCCATGAAAAAGTCGGACTCACCAGAAATGTTGTTCTGAGGCTGTTCGAGGACTCTGGAAATGTACCTCACCTCAAGTAACGTACAGTGTGTTGCCCATCACTCGGAACGCACAGAGGGCCTCCGAGGGATCAACCAATGGGTCTCGAAGTGACTCAGCCGGCCCACGGGGTCTGGAGGTACTCAGTGAACTTGGAGGGAAAGTGATGCATGCCTGAGAGGCCTAGGAGTCCTCCAAACTTTACTTCCTTTCAAATCAGGCATATAAGCGACTAAGAACTCATGGAAACAGCTGCCCGCTTCCCTTTCTGCACGGCTACTAGGGGCCTAACCTGGAGGCAAGTTTTCACGTTGAGATTCCCTATAGCGCTAGAGCTTGTCAGGCGGACCACAACCGCGGCGGCACAAGCACCTGGTTTAGACAGAACAGACTCATAATTTTCCCCGAAGCATTCCTACAGGGTTGACAGGCCTGTCAAGATCAGGAAATGTCAGGTAGCTTCAAGGCAGCATGAATGCAGCCTTAAAGATGGGAAAGCAAGGCTAGTTCCAGCAGGCCCCCATTTCCATGGGCACACTCAGCATACACCCCTGTGGTTTCTACCAAGTCTAAAGACACACAGGTTACCCTGGGTTTCCTCCCCTGAATCAACTTCTCGAAGTAGGGTGTTCTGCATCAAGCGAACTGCCTCAACCAAGGAACGCCGCAGCTGCTCCTCTGGGCCTGTGGCTATTCCAAAGCCTGCAGTGTCACAGGAAGAGCAGGACTTACTTAAATGGCAGTAAGAACGCACGCCGACTATCTCTGGGAGGCACGGTGACTTCAGGCAGGAGCTCCTAGATGGAATGCGAAGCCGAGGGTTACTCGGAGTTCAGCTCAGACTCGGGCAATGCGTAAGACTTCGACGCCATGAGGGAGGTGCCACAACGGTGTTCGTCAACGTGTGCGAGTGCTGAGAAAATTAAGCTTCTCCCAAAGAGAGTGCAGTGCGTTACCCTACGCTCGGCATACACAGAGGGGCTCTAAAGGGCTACGGGCCCCGATGTTGCTTAGCAGACCCAGGTGGGCCTCGGTGTACAAAGGGGTCCTGCCGGGAGCAGGGTGCCCACGCTAGCCTCCTAGGTGTCCAGAAAACTGTGCTGCCGTGGAAGTTACCCAGAGCAGAGGCCACCGCCTCATGGAAACTGCTGCATGCCTCCGCTTCTGCACGGCAGGTCAGGGCCTTACTTCCAGGCATCTGTTCATGCTGGGTGTGCCGTTAGCGATACCGCACGGTACGATGCTGACTTTCTCCTCGAGCAGAGGGACTTCGGGTACGAGGTCCTCGAAGTAGTCAAAGCACACTGTTTTCTCATGGCAGCTCACACAAGGGCCATGACAAAGTCGGACTCACCAGAAATGTTGTCCTGAGGCTGTTCGAGGACTCTGGAAATGTAGCTCTCCTCAAGGAACGTACAGTGTGTTGCCCATCACTCGGCATGCACAGAGGGCCTCTGAGGTATCAACCAATGGGTCTCGAAGTGACTCAGCCGGCCCACAGGATCTGGAGGTACTCAGTGAACTTGGAGGGAAAGTGATGCATGCCTGAGAGGCCTAGGAGTCCTCCAAACTTTACTTCCTTTCAAATCAGGCATATAAGCGACTAAGAACACATGGAAACAGCTGTCCGCTTCCCTTTCTGCACGGCTACTAGGGGCCTAACCTGGAGGCAAGTTTTCACGTTGAGATTCCCTATAGCGCTAGAGCTTGTCAGGCGGACCACAACCGTGGACGCAGAAGCACCTGTTTTAGACAGAACAGACTCATAATTTTCCCCGAAGCATTCCTACAGGGTTGACAGGCCTGTCAAGAGCAGGGAATGTCAGGTAGCTTCAAGACAGCATGAATGCAGCCTTCAAAATGGGAAAGCAAGGCTAGTTCCAGCAGGCTCCCGTTTCCATGGGCACACTCAGCATACACCCCTGTGGTTTCTACCAAGTCTAAAGACACACAGGTTACCCTGGGTTTCCTCCCCTGAATCAACTTCTCGAAGTAGGGTGTTCTGCATCAAGCGAACTGCCTCAACCAAGGAACGCCGCAGCTGCTCCTCTGGGCCTGTGGCTATTCCAAAGCCTGCAGTGTCACAGGAAGAGCAGGACTTACTTAAATGGCAGTAAGAACGCACGCCGACTATCTCTGGGAGGCACGGTGACTTCAGGCAGGAGCTCCTAGATGGAATGCGAAGCCGAGGGTTACTCGGAGTTCAGCTCAGACTCGGGCAATGCGTAAGACTTCGACGCCATGAGGGAGGTGCCACAACGGTGTTCGTCAACGTGTGCGAGTGCTGAGGAAATTAAGCTGCTCCCAAAGAGAGTGCAGTGCGTTACCCTACGCTCGGCATACACAGAGGGGCTCTAAAGGGCTACGGGCCCCGATGTTGCTTAGCAGACCCAGGTGGGCCTCGGTGTACAAAGGGGTCCTGCCGGGAGCAGGGTGCCCACGCTAGCCTCCTAGGTGTCCAGAAAACTGTGCTGCCGTGGAAGTTACCCAGAGCAGAGGCCACCGCCTCATGGAAACTGCTGCATGCCTCCGCTTCTGCACGGCAGGTCAGGGCCTTACTTCCAGGCATCTGTTCATGCTGGGTGTGCCGTTAGCGATACCGCACGGTACGATGCTGACTTTCTCCTCGAGCAGAGGGACTTCGGGTACGAGGTCCTCGAAGTAGTCAAAGCACACTGTTTTCTCATGGCAGCTCACACAAGGGCCATGACAAAGTCGGACTCACCAGAAATGTTGTCCTGAGGCTGTTCGAGGACTCTGGAAATGTAGCTCTCCTCAAGGAACGTACAGTGTGTTGCCCATCACTCGGCATGCACAGAGGGCCTCTGAGGTATCAACCAATGGGTCTCGAAGTGACTCAGCCGGCCCACAGGATCTGGAGGTACTCAGTGAACTTGGAGGGAAAGTGATGCATGCCTGAGAGGCCTAGGAGTCCTCCAAACTTTACTTCCTTTCAAATCAGGCATATAAGCGACTAAGAACACATGGAAACAGCTGTCCGCTTCCCTTTCTGCACGGCTACTAGGGGCCTAACCTGGAGGCAAGTTTTCACGTTGAGATTCCCTATAGCGCTAGAGCTTGTCAGGCGGACCACAACCGTGGACGCAGAAGCACCTGTTTTAGACAGAACAGACTCATAATTTTCCCCGAAGCATTCCTACAGGGTTGACAGGCCTGTCAAGAGCAGGGAATGTCAGGTAGCTTCAAGACAGCATGAATGCAGCCTTCAAAATGGGAAAGCAAGGCTAGTTCCAGCAGGCTCCCGTTTCCATGGGCACACTCAGCATACACCCCTGTGGTTTCTACCAAGTCTAAAGACACACAGGTTACCCTGGGTTTCCTCCCCTGAATCAACTTCTCGAAGTAGGGTGTTCTGCATCAAGCGAACTGCCTCAACCAAGGAACGCCGCAGCTGCTCCTCTGGGCCTGTGGCTATTCCAAAGCCTGCAGTGTCACAGGAAGAGCAGGACTTACTTAAATGGCAGTAAGAACGCACGCCGACTATCTCTGGGAGGCACGGTGACTTCAGGCAGGAGCTCCTAGATGGAATGCGAAGCCGAGGGTTACTCGGAGTTCAGCTCAGACTCGGGCAATGCGTAAGACTTCGACGCCATGAGGGAGGTGCCACAACGGTGTTCGTCAACGTGTGCGAGTGCTGAGGAAATTAAGCTGCTCCCAAAGAGAGTGCAGTGCGTTACCCTACGCTCGGCATACACAGAGGGGCTCTAAAGGGCTACGGGCCCGGATGTTGCTTAGCAGACCCAGGTGGGCCTCGGTGTACTAAGGGTTCCTGCCGGGAGCAGGGTGCCCACGCTAGCCTCCTAGGTGTCCAGAAAACTGTGCTGCCGTGGAAGTTACCCAGAGCAGAGGCCACCGCCTCATGGAAACTGCTGCACGCCTCCGCTTCTGCACGGCAGGTCAGGGCCTTACTTCCAGGCATCTGTTCATGCTGGGTGTGCCGTTAGCGATACCTCACTGTACGATGCTGACTTTCTCCTCGAGCAGAGGGACTTCGGGTACGAGGTCCTCGAAGTAGTCAAAGCACACTGTTTTCTCATGGCAGCTCACACAAGGGCCATGACAAAGTCGGACTCACCAGAAATGTTGTCCTGAGGCTGTTCGAGGACTCTGGAAATGTAGCTCTCCTCAAGGAACGTACAGTGTGTTGCCCATCACTCGGCATGCACAGAGGGCCTCCGAGGGATCAACCAATGGGTCTCGAAGTGACTCAGCCGGCCCACGGGGTCTGGAGGTACTCAGTGAACTTGGAGGGAAAGTGATGCATGCCTGAGAGGCCTAGGAGTCCTCCAAACTTTACTTCCTTTCAAATCAGGCATATAAGCGACTAAGAACTCATGGAAACAGCTGCCTGCTTCACTTTCTGCACGGCTACTAGGGGCCTAACCTGGAGGCAAGTTTTCACGTTGAGATTCCTTATAGCGCTAGAGCTTGTCAGGCAGACCACAACCGTGGCCGCAGAAGCACCTGTTTTAGACAGAACAGACTCATAATTTTCCCAGAAGCATTCTTACAGGGTTGACAGGCCTGTCAAGAGCAGGGAATGTCAGGTAGCTTCAAGACAGCATGAATGCAACCTTCAAAATGGGAAAGCAAGGCTAGTTCCAGCAGGCTCCCGTTTCCATGGGCACACTCAGCATACACCCCTGTGGTTTCTACCAAGTCTAAAGACACACAGGTTACCCTGGGTTTCCTCCCCTGAATCAACTTCTCGAAGTAGGGTGTTCTGCATCAAGCGAACTGCCTCAACCAAGGAACGCCGCAGCTGCTCCTCTGGGCCTGTGGCTATTCCAAAGCCTGCAGTGTCACAGGAAGAGCAGGACTTACTTAAATGGCAGTAAGAACGCACGCCGACTATCTCTGGGAGGCACGGTGACTTCAGGCAGGAGCTCCTAGATGGAATGCGAAGCCGAGGGTTACTCGGAGTTCAGCTCAGACTCGGGCAATGCGTAAGACTTCGACGCCATGAGGGAGGTGCCACAACGGTGTTCGTCAACGTGTGCGAGTGCTGAGGAAATTAAGCTGCTCCCAAAGAGAGTGCAGTGCGTTACCCTACGCTCGGCATACACAGAGGGGCTCTAAAGGGCTACGGGCCCCGATGTTGCTTAGCAGACCCAGGTGGGCCTCGGTGTACAAAGGGGTCCTGCCGGGAGCAGGGTGCCCACGCTAGCCTCCTAGGTGTCCAGAAAACTGTGCTGCCGTGGAAGTTACCCAGAGCAGAGGCCACCGCCTCATGGAAACTGCTGCATGCCTCCGCTTCTGCACGGCAGGTCAGGGCCTTACTTCCAGGCATCTGTTCATGCTGGGTGTGCCGTTAGCGATACCGCACGGTACGATGCTGACTTTCTCCTCGAGCAGAGGGACTTCGGGTACGAGGTCCTCGAAGTAGTCAAAGCACACTGTTTTCTCATGGCAGCTCACACAAGGGCCATGACAAAGTCGGACTCACCAGAAATGTTGTCCTGAGGCTGTTCGAGGACTCTGGAAATGTAGCTCTCCTCAAGGAACGTACAGTGTGTTGCCCATCACTCGGCATGCACAGAGGGCCTCTGAGGTATCAACCAATGGGTCTCGAAGTGACTCAGCCGGCCCACAGGATCTGGAGGTACTCAGTGAACTTGGAGGGAAAGTGATGCATGCCTGAGAGGCCTAGGAGTCCTCCAAACTTTACTTCCTTTCAAATCAGGCATATAAGCGACTAAGAACACATGGAAACAGCTGCCCGCTTCCCTTTCTGCACGGCTACTAGGGGCCTAACCTGGAGGCAAGTTTTCACGTTGAGATTCCCTATAGCGCTAGAGCTTGTCAGGCGGACCACAACCGCGGCCGCAGAAGCACCTGTTTTAGACAGAACAGACTCATAATTTTCCCCGAAGCATTCCTACAGGGTTGACAGGCCTGTCAAGAGCAGGGAATGTCAGGTAGCTTCAAGACAGCATGAATGCAGCCTTCAAAATGGGAAAGCAAGGCTAGTTCCAGCAGGCTCCCGTTTCCATGGGCACACTCAGCATACACCCCTGTGGTTTCTACCAAGTCTAAAGACACACAGGTTACCCTGGGTTTCCTCCCCTGAATCAACTTCTCGAAGTAGGGTGTTCTGCATCAAGCGAACTGCCTCAACCAAGGAACGCCGCAGCTGCTCCTCTGGGCCTGTGGCTATTCCAAAGCCTGCAGTGTCACAGGAAGAGCAGGACTTACTTAAATGGCAGTAAGAACGCACGCCGACTATCTCTGGGAGGCACGGTGACTTCAGGCAGGAGCTCCTAGATGGAATGCGAAGCCGAGGGTTACTCGGAGTTCAGCTCAGACTCGGGCAATGCGTAAGACTTCGACGCCATGAGGGAGGTGCCACAACGGTGTTCGTCAACGTGTGCGAGTGCTGAGGAAATTAAGCTGCTCCCAAAGAGAGTGCAGTGCGTTACCCTACGCTCGGCATACACAGAGGGGCTCTAAAGGGCTACGGGCCCGGATGTTGCTTAGCAGACCCAGGTGGGCCTCGGTGTACTAAGGGTTCCTGCCGGGAGCAGGGTGCCCACGCTAGCCTCCTAGGTGTCCAGAAAACTGTGCTGCCGTGGAAGTTACCCAGAGCAGAGGCCACCGCCTCATGGAAACTGCTGCACGCCTCCGCTTCTGCACGGCAGGTCAGGGCCTTACTTCCAGGCATCTGTTCATGCTGGGTGTGCCGTTAGCGATACCTCACTGTACGATGCTGACTTTCTCCTCGAGCAGAGGGACTTCGGGTACGAGGTCCTCGAAGTAGTCAAAGCACACTGTTTTCTCATGGCAGCTCACACAAGGGCCATGACAAAGTCGGACTCACCAGAAATGTTGTCCTGAGGCTGTTCGAGGACTCTGGAAATGTAGCTCTCCTCAAGGAACGTACAGTGTGTTGCCCATCACTCGGCATGCACAGAGGGCCTCCGAGGGATCAACCAATGGGTATCGAAGTGACTCAGCCGGCACACGGGGTCTGGAGGTACTCAGTGAACTTGGAGGGAAAGTGATGCATACCCGAGAGGCCTAGGAGACCTCCAAACTGTACTTCCTTTCAAATCAGGCATATAAGCGACTAAGAACTCATAGAAACAGCTGCCCGCTTCCCTTTCTGCACGGCTACTAGGGGCCTAAGCTGGAGGCAAGTTTTCACGTTGAGATTCCCTGTAGCGCTAGAACTTGTCAGGCGGACCACAACCGCGGCCGCAGAAGCACCTGGTTTACACAGAACAGACTCATAATTTTCCCCGAAGCATTCCTACCGGGTTGACAGGCCTGTCAAGAGCAGGGAATGTCAGGTAGCTTCAAGACAGCATGAATGCAGCCTTCAAAATGGGAAAGCAAGGCTAGTTCCAGCAGGCCCCCGTTTCCATGGGCACACTCAGCATACACCCCTGTGGTTTCTACCAAGTCTAAAGACACACAGGTTACCCTGGGTTTCCTCCCCTGTATCAACTTCTCGAAGTAGGGTGTTCTGCATCAAGCGAACTGCCTCAACCGAGGAACGCCGCAGCTGCTCCTCTGGGCCTGTGGCTATTCCAAAGCCTGCAGTGTCACAGGAAGAGCAGGACTTACTTAAATGGCAGTAAGAACGCACGCCGACTATCTCTGGGAGGCACGGTGACTTCAGGCAGGAACTCCTAGATGGAATGCGAAGCCGAGGGTTACTCGGAGTTCAGCTCAGACTCGGGCAATGCGTAAGACTTCGACGCCATGAGGGAGGTGCCACAACGGTGTTCGTCAACGTGTGCGAGTGCTGAGGAAATTAAGCTGCTCCCAAAGAGAGTGCAGTGCGTTACCCTACGCTCGGCATACACAGAGGGGCTCTAAAGGGCTACGGGCCCCGATGTTGCTTAGCAGACCCAGGTGGGCCTCGGTGTACTAAGGGTTCCTGCCGGGAGCAGGGTGCCCACGCTAGCCTCCTAGGTGTCCAGAAAACTGTGCTGCCGTGGAAGTTACCCAGAGCAGAGGCCACCGCCTCATGGAAACTGCTGCACGCCTCCGCTTCTGCACGGCAGGTCAGGGCCTTACTTCCAGGCATCTGTTCATGCTGGGTGTGCCGTTAGCGATACCGCACGGTACGATGCTGACTTTCTCCTCGAGCAGAGGGACTTCGGGTACGAGGTCCTCGAAGTAGTCAAAGCACACTGTTTTCTCATGGCAGCTCACACAAGGGCCATGACAAAGTCGGACTCACCAGAAATGTTGTCCTGAGGCTGTTCGAGGACTCTGGAAATGTAGCTCTCCTCAAGGAACGTACAGTGTGTTGCCCATCACTCGGCATGCACAGAGGGCCTCCGAGGGATCAACCAATGGGTCTCGAAGTGACTCAGCCGGCCCACGGGGTCTGGAGGTACTCAGTGAACTTGGAGGGAAAGTGATGCATGCCTGAGAGGCCTAGGAGTCCTCCAAACTTTACTTCCTTTCAAATCAGGCATATAAGCGACTAAGAACTCATGGAAACAGCTGCCTGCTTCACTTTCTGCACGGCTACTAGGTGCCTAACCTGGAGGCAAGTTTTCACGTTGAGATTCCTTATAGCGCTAGAGCTTGTCAGGCAGACCACAACCGTGGCCGCAGAAGCACCTGTTTTAGACAGAACAGACTCATAATTTTCCCAGAAGCATTCTTACAGGGTTGACAGGCCTGTCAAGAGCAGGGAATGTCAGGTAGCTTCAAGACAGCATGAATGCAACCTTCAAAATGGGAAAGCAAGGCTAGTTCCAGCAGGCTCCCGTTTCCATGGGCACACTCAGCATACACCCCTGTGGTTTCTACCAAGTCTAAAGACACACAGGTTACCCTGGGTTTCCTCCCCTGAATCAACTTCTCGAAGTAGGGTGTTCTGCATCAAGCGAACTGCCTCAACCAAGGAACGCCGCAGCTGCTCCTCTGGGCCTGTGGCTATTCCAAAGCCTGCAGTGTCACAGGAAGAGCAGGACTTACTTAAATGGCAGTAAGAACGCACGCCGACTATCTCTGGGAGGCACGGTGACTTCAGGCAGGAGCTCCTAGATGGAATGCGAAGCCGAGGGTTACTCGGAGTTCAGCTCAGACTCGGGCAATGCGTAAGACTTCGACGCCATGAGGGAGGTGCCACAACGGTGTTCGTCAACGTGTGCGAGTGCTGAGGAAATTAAGCTGCTCCCAAAGAGAGTGCAGTGCGTTACCCTACGCTCGGCATACACAGAGGGGCTCTAAAGGGCTACGGGCCCGGATGTTGCTTAGCAGACCCAGGTGGGCCTCGGTGTACTAAGGGTTCCTGCCGGGAGCAGGGTGCCCACGCTAGCCTCCTAGGTGTCCAGAAAACTGTGCTGCCGTGGAAGTTACCCAGAGCAGAGGCCACCGCCTCATGGAAACTGCTGCACGCCTCCGCTTCTGCACGGCAGGTCAGGGTCTTACTTCCAGGCATCTGTTCATGCTGGGTGTGCCGTTAGCGATACCTCACTGTACGATGCTGACTTTCTCCTCGAGCAGAGGGACTTCGGGTACGAGGTCCTCGAAGTAGTCAAAGCACACTGTTTTCTCATGGCAGCTCACACAAGGGCCATGACAAAGTCGGACTCACCAGAAATGTTGTCCTGAGGCTGTTCGAGGACTCTGGAAATGTAGCTCTCCTCAAGGAACGTACAGTGTGTTGCCCATCACTCGGCATGCACAGAGGGCCTCCGAGGGATCAACCAATGGGTATCGAAGTGACTCAGCCGGCACACGGGGTCTGGAGGTACTCAGTGAACTTGGAGGGAAAGTGATGCATACCCGAGAGGCCTAGGAGACCTCCAAAATGTACTTCCTTTCAAATCAGGCATATAAGCGACTAAGAACTCATAGAAACAGCTGCCCGCTTCCCTTTCTGCACGGCTACTAGGGGCCTAAGCTGGAGGCAAGTTTTCACGTTGAGATTCCCTGTAGCGCTAGAACTTGTCAGGCGGACCACAACCGCGGCCGCAGAAGCACCTGGTTTACACAGAACAGACTCATAATTTTCCCCGAAGCATTCCTACCGGGTTGACAGGCCTGTCAAGAGCAGGGAATGTCAGGTAGCTTCAAGACAGCATGAATGCAGCCTTCAAAATGGGAAAGCAAGGCTAGTTCCAGCAGGCCCCCGTTTCCATGGGCACACTCAGCATACACCCCTGTGGTTTCTACCAAGTCTAAAGACACACAGGTTACCCTGGGTTTCCTCCCCTGTATCAACTTCTCGAAGTAGGGTGTTCTGCATCAAGCGAACTGCCTCAACCGAGGAACGCCGCAGCTGCTCCTCTGGGCCTGTGGCTATTCCAAAGCCTGCAGTGTCACAGGAAGAGCAGGACTTACTTAAATGGCAGTAAGAACGCACGCCGACTATCTCTGGGAGGCACGGTGACTTCAGGCAGGAGCTCCTAGATGGAATGCGAAGCCGAGGGTTACTCGGAGTTCAGCTCAGACTCGGGCAATGCGTAAGACTTCGACGCCATGAGGGAGGTGCCACAACGGTGTTCGTCAACGTGTGCGAGTGCTGAGGAAATTAAGCTGCTCCCAAAGAGAGTGCAGTGCGTTACCCTACGCTCGGCATACACAGAGGGGCTCTAAAGGGCTACGGGCCCGGATGTTGCTTAGCAGACCCAGGTGGGCCTCGGTGTACTAAGGGTTCCTGCCGGGAGCAGGGTGCCCACGCTAGCCTCCTAGGTGTCCAGAAAACTGTGCTGCCGTGGAAGTTACCCAGAGCAGAGGCCACCGCCTCATGGAAACTGCTGCACGCCTCCGCTTCTGCACGGCAGGTCAGGGCCTTACTTCCAGGCATCTGTTCATGCTGGGTGTGCCGTTAGCGATACCGCACGGTACGATGCTGACTTTCTCCTCGAGCAGAGGGACTTCGGGTACGAGGTCCTCGAAGTAGTCAAAGCACACTGTTTTCTCATGGCAGCTCACACAAGGGCCATGACAAAGTCGGACTCACCAGAAATGTTGTCCTGAGGCTGTTCGAGGACTCTGGAAATGTAGCTCTCCTCAAGGAACGTACAGTGTGTTGCCCATCACTCGGCATGCACAGAGGGCCTCCGAGGGATCAACCAATGGGTATCGAAGTGACTCAGCCGGCACACGGGGTCTGGAGGTACTCAGTGAACTTGGAGGGAAAGTGATGCATACCCGAGAGGCCTAGGAGACCTCCAAACTGTACTTCCTTTCAAATCAGGCATATAAGCGACTAAGAACTCATAGAAACAGCTGCCCGCTTCCCTTTCTGCACGGCTACTAGGGGCCTAAGCTGGAGGCAAGTTTTCACGTTGAGATTCCCTGTAGCGCTAGAACTTGTCAGGCGGACCACAACCGCGGCCGCAGAAGCACCTGGTTTACACAGAACAGACTCATAATTTTCCCCGAAGCATTCCTACCGGGTTGACAGGCCTGTCAAGAGCAGGGAATGTCAGGTAGCTTCAAGACAGCATGAATGCAGCCTTCAAAATGGGAAAGCAAGGCTAGTTCCAGCAGGCCCCCGTTTCCATGGGCACACTCAGCATACACCCCTGTGGTTTCTACCAAGTCTAAAGACACACAGGTTACCCTGGGTTTCCTCCCCTGAATCAACTTCTCGAAGTAGGGTGTTCTGCATCAAGCGAACTGCCTCAACCAAGGAACGCCGCAGCTGCTCCTCTGGGCCTGTGGCTATTCCAAAGCCTGCAGTGTCACAGGAAGAGCAGGACTTACTTAAATGGCAGTAAGAACGCACGCCGACTATCTCTGGGAGGCACGGTGACTTCAGGCAGGAGCTCCTAGATGGAATGCGAAGCCGAGGGTTACTCGGAGTTCAGCTCAGACTCGGGCAATGCGTAAGACTTCGACGCCATGAGGGAGGTGCCACAACGGTGTTCGTCAACGTGTGCGAGTGCTGAGGAAATTAAGCTGCTCCCAAAGAGAGTGCAGTGCGTTACCCTACGCTCGGCATACACAGAGGGGCTCTAAAGGGCTACGGGCCCGGATGTTGCTTAGCAGACCCAGGTGGGCCTCGGTGTACTAAGGGTTCCTGCCGGGAGCAGGGTGCCCACGCTAGCCTCCTAGGTGTCCAGAAAACTGTGCTGCCGTGGAAGTTACCCAGAGCAGAGGCCACCGCCTCATGGAAACTTCTGCACGCCTCCGCTTCTGCACGGCAGGTCAGGGTCTTACTTCCAGGCATCTGTTCATGCTGGGTGTGCCGTTAGCGATACCTCACTGTACAATGCTGACTTTCTCCTCGAGCAGAGGGACTTCGGGTACGAGGTCCTCGAAGTAGTCAAAGCACACTGTTTTCTCATGGCAGCTCACACAAGGGCCATGACAAAGTCGGACTCACCAGAAATGTTGTCCTGAGGCTGTTCGAGGACTCTGGAAATGTAGCTCTCCTCAAGGAACGTACAGTGTGTTGCCCATCACTCGGCATGCACAGAGGGCCTCCGAGGGATCAACCAATGGGTATCGAAGTGACTCAGCCGGCACACGGGGTCTGGAGGTACTCAGTGAACTTGGAGGGAAAGTGATGCATACCCGAGAGGCCTAGGAGACCTCCAAAATGTACTTCCTTTCAAATCAGGCATATAAGCGACTAAGAACTCATAGAAACAGCTGCCCGCTTCCCTTTCTGCACGGCTACTAGGGGCCTAAGCTGGAGGCAAGTTTTCACGTTGAGATTCCCTGTAGCGCTAGAACTTGTCAGGCGGACCACAACCGCGGCCGCAGAAGCACCTGGTTTACACAGAACAGACTCATAATTTTCCCCGAAGCATTCCTACAGGGTTGACAGGCCTGTCAAGAGCAGGGAATGTCAGGTAGCTTCAAGACAGCATGAATGCAGCCTTCAAAATGGGAAAGCAAGGCTAGTTCCAGCAGGCCCCCGTTTCCATGGGCACACTCAGCATACACCCCTGTGGTTTCTACCAAGTCTAAAGACACACAGGTTACCCTGGGTTTCCTCCCCTGTATCAACTTCTCGAAGTAGGGTGTTCTGCATCAAGCGAACTGCCTCAACCGAGGAACGCCGCAGCTGCTCCTCTGGGCCTGTGGCTATTCCAAAGCCTGCAGTGTCACAGGAAGAGCAGGACTTACTTAAATGGCAGTAAGAACGCACGCCGACTATCTCTGGGAGGCACGGTGACTTCAGGCAGGAGCTCCTAGATGGAATGCGAAGCCGAGGGTTACTCGGAGTTCAGCTCAGACTCGGGCAATGCGTAAGACTTCGACGCCATGAGGGAGGTGCCACAACGGTGTTCGTCAACGTGTGCGAGTGCTGAGGAAATTAAGCTGCTCCCAAAGAGAGTGCAGTGCGTTACCCTACGCTCGGCATACACAGAGGGGCTCTAAAGGGCTACGGGCCCCGATGTTGCTTAGCAGACCCAGGTGGGCCTCGGTGTACTAAGGGTTCCTGCCGGGAGCAGGGTGCCCACGCTAGCCTCCTAGGTGTCCAGAAAACTGTGCTGCCGTGGAAGTTACCCAGAGCAGAGGCCACCGCCTCATGGAAACTGCTGCACGCCTCCGCTTCTGCACGGCAGGTCAGGGCCTTACTTCCAGGCATCTGTTCATGCTGGGTGTGCCGTTAGCGATACCGCACGGTACGATGCTGACTTTCTCCTCGAGCAGAGGGACTTCGGGTACGAGGTCCTCGAAGTAGTCAAAGCACACTGTTTTCTCATGGCAGCTCACACAAGGGCCATGACAAAGTCGGACTCACCAGAAATGTTGTCCTGAGGCTGTTCGAGGACTCTGGAAATGTAGCTCTCCTCAAGGAACGTACAGTGTGTTGCCCATCACTCGGCATGCACAGAGGGCCTCCGAGGGATCAACCAATGGGTATCGAAGTGACTCAGCCGGCACACGGGGTCTGGAGGTACTCAGTGAACTTGGAGGGAAAGTGATGCATACCCGAGAGGCCTAGGAGACCTCCAAACTGTACTTCCTTTCAAATCAGGCATATAAGCGACTAAGAACTCATAGAAACAGCTGCCCGCTTCCCTTTCTGCACGGCTACTAGGGGCCTAAGCTGGAGGCAAGTTTTCACGTTGAGATTCCCTGTAGCGCTAGAACTTGTCAGGCGGACCACAACCGCGGCCGCAGAAGCACCTGGTTTACACAGAACAGACTCATAATTTTCCCCGAAGCATTCCTACAGGGTTGACAGGCCTGTCAAGAGCAGGGAATGTCAGGTAGCTTCAAGGCAGCATGAATGCAGCCTTCAAAATGGGAAAGCAAGGCTAGTTCCAGCAGGCCCCCATTTCCATGGGCACACTCAGCATACACCCCTGTGGTTTCTACCAAGTCTAAAGACACACAGGTTACCCTGGGTTTCCTCCCCTGTATCAACTTCTCGAAGTAGGGTGTTCTGCATCAAGCGAACTGCCTCAACCGAGGAACGCCGCAGCTGCTCCTCTAGGCCTGTGGCTATTCCAAAGCCTGCAGTGTCACAGGAAGAGCAGGACTTACTTAAATGGCAGTAAGAACACACGCCGACTATCTCTGGGAGGCACGGTGTCTTCAGGCAGGAGCTCCTAGATGGAATGCGAAGCCGAGGGTTACTCGGAGTTCAGCTCAGACTCGGGCAATGCGTAAGACTTCGACGCCATGAGGGAGGTGCCACAACGGTGTTCGTCAACGTGTGCGAGTGCTGAGGAAATTAAGCTGCTCCCAAAGAGAGTGCAGTGCGTTACCCTACGCTCGGCATACACAGAGGGGCTCTAAAGGGCTACGGGCCCCGATGTTGCTTAGCAGACCCAGGTGGGCCTCGGTGTACTAAGGGTTCCTGCCGGGAGCAGGGTGCCCACGCTAGCCTCCTAGGTGTCCAGAAAACTGTGCTGCCGTGGAAGTTACCCAGAGCAGAGGCCACCGCCTCATGGAAACTGCTGCACGCCTCCGCTTCTGCACGGCAGGTCAGGGCCTTACTTCCAGGCATCTGTTCATGCTGGGTGTGCCGTTATCGATACCTCACTGTACGATGCTGACTTTCTCCTCGAGCAGAGGGACTTCGGGTACGAGGTCCTCGAAGTAGTCAAAGCACACTGTTTTCTCATGGCAGCTCACACAAGGGCCATGACAAAGTCGGACTCACCAGAAATGTTGTCCTGAGGCTGTTCGAGGACTCTGGAAATGTAGCTCTCCTCAAGGAACGTACAGTGTGTTGCCCATCACTCGGCATGCACAGAGGGCCTCCGAGGGATCAACCAATGGGTATCGAAGTGACTCAGCCGGCACACGGGGTCTGGAGGTACTCAGTGAACTTGGAGGGAAAGTGATGCATACCCGAGAGGCCTAGGAGACCTCCAAACTGTACTTCCTTTCAAATCAGGCATATAAGCGACTAAGAACTCATAGAGACAGCTGCCCGCTTCCCTTTCTGCACGGCTACTAGGGGCCTAAGCTGGAGGCAAGTTTTCACGTTGAGATTCCCTGTAGCGCTAGAGCTTGTCAGGCGGACCACAACCGCGGCCGCAGAAGCACCTGGTTTACACAGAACAGACTCATAATTTTCCCCGAAGCATTCCTACAGGGTTGACAGGCCTGTCAAGAGCAGGGAATGTCAGGTAGCTTCAAGGCAGCATGAATGCAGCCTTCAAAATGGGAAAGCAAGGCTAGTTCCAGCAGGCCCCCGTTTCCATGGGCACACTCAGCATACACCCCTGTGGTTTCTACCAAGTCTAAAGACACACAGGTTACCCTGGGTTTCCTCCCCTGTATCAACTTCTCGAAGTAGGGTGTTCTGCATCAAGCGAACTGCCTCAACCGAGGAACGCCGCAGCTGCTCCTCTAGGCCTTTGGTTATTCCAAAGCCTGCAGTGTCACAGGAAGAGCAGGACTTACTTAAATGGCAGTAAGAACGCACGCCGACTATCTCTGGGAGGCACGGTGACTTCAGGCAGGAGCTCCTAGATGGAATGCGAAGCCGAGGGTTACTCGGAGTTCAGCTCAGACTCGGGCAATGCGTAAGACTTCGACGCCATGAGGGAGGTGCCACAACGGTGTTCGTCAACGTGTGCGAGTGCTGAGGAAATTAAGCTGCTCCCAAAGAGAGTGCAGTGCGTTACCCTACGCTCGGCATACACAGAGGGGCTCTAAAGGGCTACGGGCCCGGATGTTGCTTAGCAGACCCAGGTGGGCCTCGGTGTACTAAGGGTTCCTGCCGGGAGCAGGGTGCCCACGCTAGCCTCCTAGGTGTCCAGAAAACTGTGCTGCCGTGGAAGTTACCCAGAGCAGAGGCCACCGCCTCATGGAAACTGCTGCACGCCTCCGCTTCTGCACGGCAGGTCAGGGCCTTACTTCCAGGCATCTGTTCATGCTGGGTGTGCCGTTAGCGATACCGCACGGTACGATGCTGACTTTCTCCTCGAGCAGAGGGACTTCGGGTACGAGGTCCTCGAAGTAGTCAAAGCACACTGTTTTCTCATGGCAGCTCACACAAGGGCCATGACAAAGTCGGACTCACCAGAAATGTTGTCCTGAGGCTGTTCGAGGACTCTGGAAATGTAGCTCTCCTCAAGGAACGTACAGTGTGTTGCCCATCACTCGGCATGCACAGAGGGCCTCCGAGGGATCAACCAATGGGTATCGAAGTGACTCAGCCGGCACACGGGGTCTGGAGGTACTCAGTGAACTTGGAGGGAAAGTGATGCATGCCTGAGAGGCCTAGGAGTCCTCCAAACTTTACTTCCTTTCAAATCAGGCATATAAGCGACTAAGAACTCATGGAAACAGCTGCCTGCTTCCCTTTCTGCACGGCTACTAGGGGCCTAACCTGGAGGCAAGTTTTCACGTTGAGATTCCCTATAGCGCTAGAGCTTGTCAGGCAGACCACAACCGTGGCCGCAGAAGCACCTGTTTTAGACAGAACAGACTCATAATTTTCCCAGAAGCATTCTTACAGGGTTGACAGGCCTGTCAAGATCAGGGAATGTCAGGTAGCTTCAAGACAGCATGAATGCAGCCTTCAAAATGGGAAAGCAAGGCTAGTTCCAGCAGGCCCCCGTTTCCATGGGCACACTCAGCATACACCCCTGTGGTTTCTACCAAGTCTAAAGACACACAGGTTACCCTGGGTTTCCTCCCCTGTATCAACTTCTCGAAGTAGGGTGTTCTGCATCAAGCGAACTGCCTCAACCAAGGAACGCCGCAGCTGCTCCTCTGGGCCTGTGGCTATTCCAAAGCCTGCAGTGTCACAGGAAGAGCAGGACTTACTTAAATGGCAGTAAGAACGCACGCCGACTATCTCTGGGAGGCACGGTGACTTCAGGCAGGAGCTCCTAGATGGAATGCGAAGCCGAGGGTTACTCGGAGTTCAGCTCAGACTCGGGCAATGCGTAAGACTTCGACGCCATGAGGGAGGTGTCACAACGGTGTTCGTCAACGTGTGCGAGTGCTGAGGAAATTAAGCTGCTCCCAAAGAGAGTGCAGTGCGTTACCCTACGCTCGGCATACACAGAGGGGCTCTAAAGGGCTACGGGCCCCGATGTTGCTTAGCAGACCCAGGTGGGCCTCGGTGTACTAAGGGTTCCTGCCGGGAGCAGGGTGCCCACGCTAGCCTCCTAGGTGTCCAGAAAACTGTGCTGCCGTGGAAGTTACCCAGAGCAGAGGCCACCGCCTCATGGAAACTGCTGCACGCCTCCGCTTCTGCACGGCAGGTCAGGGCCTTACTTCCAGGCATCTGTTCATGCTGGGTGTGCCGTTAGCGATACCGCACGGTACGATGCTGACTTTCTCCTCGAGCAGAGGGACTTCGGGTACGAGGTCCTCGAAGTAGTCAAAGCACACTGTTTTCTCATGGCAGCTCACACAAGGGCCATGACAAAGTCGGACTCACCAGAAATGTTGTCCTGAGGCTGTTCGAGGACTCTGGAAATGTAGCTCTCCTCAAGGAACGTACAGTGTGTTGCCCATCACTCGGCATGCACAGAGGGCCTCCGAGGGATCAACCAATGGGTATCGAAGTGACTCAGCCGGCCCACGGGGTCTGGAGGTACTCAGTGAACTTGGAGGGAAAGTGATGCATGCCTGAGAGGCCTAGGAGTCCTCCAAACTTTACTTCCTTTCAAATCAGGCATATAAGCGACTAAGAACTCATGGAAACAGCTGCCTGCTTCCCTTTCTGCACGGCTACTAGGGGCCTAACCTGGAGGCAAGTTTTCACGTTGAGATTCCCTATAGCGCTAGAGCTTGTCAGGCAGACCACAACCGTGGCCGCAGAAGCACCTGTTTTAGACAGAACAGACTCATAATTTTCCCAGAAGCATTCTTACAGGGTTGACAGGCCTGTCAAGATCAGGGAATGTCAGGTAGCTTCAAGACAGCATGAATGCAGCCTTCAAAATGGGAAAGCAAGGCTAGTTCCAGCAGGCCCCCGTTTCCATGGGCACACTCAGCATACACCCCTGTGGTTTCTACCAAGTCTAAAGATACACAGGTTACCCTGGGTTTCCTCCCCTGTATCAACTTCTCGAAGTAGGGTGTTCTGCATCAAGCGAACTGCCTCAACCAAGGAACGCCGCAGCTGCTCCTCTGGGCCTGTGGCTATTCCAAAGCCTGCAGTGTCACAGGAAGAGCAGGACTTACTTAAATGGCAGTAAGAACGCACGCCGACTATCTCTGGGAGGCACGGTGACTTCAGGCAGGAGCTCCTAGATGGAATGCGAAGCCGAGGGTTACTCGGAGTTCAGCTCAGACTCGGGCAATGCGTAAGACTTCGACGCCATGAGGGAGGTGCCACAACGGTGTTCGTCAACGTGTGCGAGTGCTGAGGAAATTAAGCTTCTCCCAAAGAGAGTGCAGTGCGTTACCCTACGCTCGGCATACACAGAGGGGCTCTAAAGGGCTACGGGCCCGGATGTTGCTTAGCAGACCCAGGTGGGCCTCGGTGTACTAAGGGTTCCTGCCGGGAGCAGGGTGCCCACGCTAGCCTCCTAGGTGTCCAGAAAACTGTGCTGCCGTGGAAGTTACCCAGAGCAGAGGCCACCGCCTCATGGAAACTGCTGCACGCCTCCGCTTCTGCACGGCAGGTCAGGGCCTTACTTCCAGGCATCTGTTCATGCTGGGTGTGCCGTTAGCGATACCGCACGGTACGATGCTGACTTTCTCCTCGAGCAGAGGGACTTCGGGTACGAGGTCCTCGAAGTAGTCAAAGCACACTGTTTTCTCATGGCAGCTCACACAAGGGCCATGACAAAGTCGGACTCCAGAAATGTTGTCCTGAGGCTGTTCGAGGACTCTGGAAATGTAGCTCTCCTCAAGGAACGTACAGTGTGTTGCCCATCACTCGGCATGCACAGAAGGCCTCCGAGGGATCAACCAATGGGTATCGAAGTGACTCAGCCGGCACACGGGATCTGGAGGTACTCAGTGAACTTGGAGGGAGAGTGATGCATACCCGAGAGGCCTAGGAGACCTCCAAACTGTACTTCCTTTCAAATCAGGCATATAAGCGACTAAGAACTCATAGAGACAGCTGCCCGCTTCCCTTTCTGCACGGCTACTAGGGGCCTAAGCTGGAGGCAAGTTTTCACGTTGAGATTCCCTGTAGCGCTAGAGCTTGTCAGGCGGACCACAACCGCGGCCGCAGAAGCACCTGGTTTACACAGAACAGACTCATAATTTTCCCCGAAGCATTCCTACAGGGTTGACAGGCCTGTCAAGAGCAGGGAATGTCAGGTAGCTTCAAGGCAGCATGAATGCAGCCTTCAAAATGGGAAAGCAAGGCTAGTTCCAGCAGGCCCCCGTTTCCATGGGCACACTCAGCATACACCCCTGTGGTTTCTACCAAGTCTAAAGACACACAGGTTACCCTGGGTTTCCTCCCCTGTATCAACTTCTCGAAGTAGGGTGTTCTGCATCAAGCGAACTGCCTCAACCGAGGAACGCCGCAGCTGCTCCTCTGGGCCTGTGGCTATTCCAAAGCCTGCAGTGTCACAGGAAGAGCAGGACTTACTTAAATGGCAGTAAGAACGCACGCCGACTATCTCTGGGAGGCACGGTGACTTCAGGCAGGAGCTCCTAGATGGAATGCGAAGCCGAGGGTTACTCGGAGTTCAGCTCAGACTCGGGCAATGCGTAAGACTTCGACGCCATGAGGGAGGTGCCACAACGGTGTTCGTCAACGTGTGCGAGTGCTGAGGAAATTAAGCTGCTCCCAAAGAGAGTGCAGTGCGTTACCCTACGCTCGGCATACACAGAGGGGCTCTAAAGGGCTACGGGCCCGGATGTTGCTTAGCAGACCCAGGTGGGCCTCGGTGTACTAAGGGTTCCTGCCGGGAGCAGGGTGCCCACGCTAGCCTCCTAGGTGTCCAGAAAACTGTGCTGCCGTGGAAGTTACCCAGAGCAGAGGCCACCGCCTCATGGAAACTGCTGCACGCCTCCGCTTCTGCACGGCAGGTCAGGGCCTTACTTCCAGGCATCTGTTCATGCTGGGTGTGCCGTTAGCGATACCGCACGGTACGATGCTGACTTTCTCCTCGAGCAGAGGGACTTCGGGTACGAGGTCCTCGAAGTAGTCAAAGCACACTGTTTTCTCATGGCAGCTCACACAAGGGCCATGACAAAGTCGGACTCACCAGAAATGTTGTCCTGAGGCTGTTCGAGGACTCTGGAAATGTAGCTCTCCTCAAGGAACGTACAGTGTGTTGCCCATCACTCGGCATGCACAGAGGGCCTCCGAGGGATCAACCAATGGGTATCGAAGTGACTCAGCCGGCACACGGGGTCTGGAGGTACTCAGTGAACTTGGAGGGAAAGTGATGCATGCCTGAGAGGCCTAGGAGTCCTCCAAACTTTACTTCCTTTCAAATCAGGCATATAAGCGACTAAGAACTCATGGAAACAGCTGCCTGCTTCCCTTTCTGCACGGCTACTAGGGGCCTAACCTGGAGGCAAGTTTTCACGTTGAGATTCCCTATAGCGCTAGAGCTTGTCAGGCAGACCACAACCGTGGCCGCAGAAGCACCTGTTTTAGACAGAACAGACTCATAATTTTCCCAGAAGCATTCTTACAGGGTTGACAGGCCTGTCAAGAGCAGGGAATGTCAGGTAGCTTCAAGGCAGCATGAATGCAGCCTTCAAAATGGGAAAGCAAGGCTAGTTCCAGCAGGCCCCCGTTTCCATGGGCACACTCAGCATACACCCCTGTGGTTTCTACCAAGTCTAAAGACACACAGGTTACCCTGGGTTTCCTCCCCTGTATCAACTTCTCGAAGTAGGGTGTTCTGCATCAAGCGAACTGCCTCAACCGAGGAACGCCGCAGCTGCTCCTCTGGGCCTGTGGCTATTCCAAAGCCTGCAGTGTCACAGGAAGAGCAGGACTTACTTAAATGGCAGTAAGAACGCACGCCGACTATCTCTGGGAGGCACGGTGACTTCAGGCAGGAGCTCCTAGATGGAATGCGAAGCCGAGGGTTACTCGGAGTTCAGCTCAGACTCGGGCAATGCGTAAGACTTCGACGCCATGAGGGAGGTGCCACAACGGTGTTCGTCAACGTGTGCGAGTGCTGAGGAAATTAAGCTGCTCCCAAAGAGAGTGCAGTGCGTTACCCTACGCTCGGCATACACAGAGGGGCTCTAAAGGGCTACGGGCCCCGATGTTGCTTAGCAGACCCAGGTGGGCCTCGGTGTACTAAGGGTTCCTGCCGGGAGCAGGGTGCCCACGCTAGCCTCCTAGGTGTCCAGAAAACTGTGCTGCCGTGGAAGTTACCCAGAGCAGAGGCCACCGCCTCATGGAAACTGCTGCACGCCTCCGCTTCTGCACGGCAGGTCAGGGCCTTACTTCCAGGCATCTGTTCATGCTGGGTGTGCCGTTAGCGATACCGCACGGTACGATGCTGACTTTCTCCTCGAGCAGAGGGACTTCGGGTACGAGGTCCTCGAAGTAGTCAAAGCACACTGTTTTCTCATGGCAGCTCACACAAGGGCCATGACAAAGTCGGACTCACCAGAAATGTTGTCCTGAGGCTGTTCGAGGACTCTGGAAATGTAGCTCTCCTCAAGGAACGTACAGTGTGTTGCCCATCACTCGGCATGCACAGAGGGCCTCCGAGGGATCAACCAATGGGTATCGAAGTGACTCAGCCGGCCCACGGGGTCTGGAGGTACTCAGTGAACTTGGAGGGAAAGTGATGCATGCCTGAGAGGCCTAGGAGTCCTCCAAACTTTACTTCCTTTCAAATCAGGCATATAAGCGACTAAGAACTCATGGAAACAGCTGCCTGCTTCCCTTTCTGCACGGCTACTAGGGGCCTAACCTGGAGGCAAGTTTTCACGTTGAGATTCCCTATAGCGCTAGAGCTTGTCAGGCAGACCACAACCGTGGCCGCAGAAGCACCTGTTTTAGACAGAACAGACTCATAATTTTCCCAGAAGCATTCTTACAGGGTTGACAGGCCTGTCAAGATCAGGGAATGTCAGGTAGCTTCAAGACAGCATGAATGCAGCCTTCAAAATGGGAAAGCAAGGCTAGTTCCAGCAGGCCCCCGTTTCCATGGGCACACTCAGCATACACCCCTGTGGTTTCTACCAAGTCTAAAGATACACAGGTTACCCTGGGTTTCCTCCCCTGTATCAACTTCTCGAAGTAGGGTGTTCTGCATCAAGCGAACTGCCTCAACCAAGGAACGCCGCAGCTGCTCCTCTGGGCCTGTGGCTATTCCAAAGCCTGCAGTGTCACAGGAAGAGCAGGACTTACTTAAATGGCAGTAAGAACGCACGCCGACTATCTCTGGGAGGCACGGTGACTTCAGGCAGGAGCTCCTAGATGGAATGCGAAGCCGAGGGTTACTCGGAGTTCAGCTCAGACTCGGGCAATGCGTAAGACTTCGACGCCATGAGGGAGGTGCCACAACGGTGTTCGTCAACGTGTGCGAGTGCTGAGGAAATTAAGCTGCTCCCAAAGAGAGTGCAGTGCGTTACCCTACGCTCGGCATACACAGAGGGGCTCTAAAGGGCTACGGGCCCGGATGTTGCTTAGCAGACCCAGGTGGGCCTCGGTGTACTAAGGGTTCCTGCCGGGAGCAGGGTGCCCACGCTAGCCTCCTAGGTGTCCAGAAAACTGTGCTGCCGTGGAAGTTACCCAGAGCAGAGGCCACCGCCTCATGGAAACTGCTGCACGCCTCCGCTTCTGCACGGCAGGTCAGGGCCTTACTTCCAGGCATCTGTTCATGCTGGGTGTGCCGTTAGCGATACCGCACGGTACGATGCTGACTTTCTCCTCGAGCAGAGGGACTTCGGGTACGAGGTCCTCGAAGTAGTCAAAGCACACTGTTTTCTCATGGCAGCTCACACAAGGGCCATGACAAAGTCGGACTCCAGAAATGTTGTCCTGAGGCTGTTCGAGGACTCTGGAAATGTAGCTCTCCTCAAGGAACGTACAGTGTGTTGCCCATCACTCGGCATGCACAGAAGGCCTCCGAGGGATCAACCAATGGGTATCGAAGTGACTCAGCCGGCACACGGGGTCTGGAGGTACTCAGTGAACTTGGAGGGAGAGTGATGCATACCCGAGAGGCCTAGGAGACCTCCAAACTGTACTTCCTTTCAAATCAGGCATATAAGCGACTAAGAACTCATAGAGACAGCTGCCCGCTTCCCTTTCTGCACGGCTACTAGGGGCCTAAGCTGGAGGCAAGTTTTCACGTTGAGATTCCCTGTAGCGCTAGAGCTTGTCAGGCGGACCACAACCGCGGCCGCAGAAGCACCTGGTTTACACAGAACAGACTCATAATTTTCCCCGAAGCATTCCTACAGGGTTGACAGGCCTGTCAAGAGCAGGGAATGTCAGGTAGCTTCAAGGCAGCATGAATGCAGCCTTCAAAATGGGAAAGCAAGGCTAGTTCCAGCAGGCCCCCGTTTCCATGGGCACACTCAGCATACACCCCTGTGGTTTCTACCAAGTCTAAAGACACACAGGTTACCCTGGGTTTCCTCCCCTGTATCAACTTCTCGAAGTAGGGTGTTCTGCATCAAGCGAACTGCCTCAACCGAGGAACGCCGCAGCTGCTCCTCTGGGCCTGTGGCTATTCCAAAGCCTGCAGTGTCACAGGAAGAGCAGGACTTACTTAAATGGCAGTAAGAACGCACGCCGACTATCTCTGGGAGGCACGGTGACTTCAGGCAGGAGCTCCTAGATGGAATGCGAAGCCGAGGGTTACTCGGAGTTCAGCTCAGACTCGGGCAATGCGTAAGACTTCGACGCCATGAGGGAGGTGCCACAACGGTGTTCGTCAACGTGTGCGAGTGCTGAGGAAATTAAGCTGCTCCCAAAGAGAGTGCAGTGCGTTACCCTACGCTCGGCATACACAGAGGGGCTCTAAAGGGCTACGGGCCCGGATGTTGCTTAGCAGACCCAGGTGGGCCTCGGTGTACTAAGGGTTCCTGCCGGGAGCAGGGTGCCCACGCTAGCCTCCTAGGTGTCCAGAAAACTGTGCTGCCGTGGAAGTTACCCAGAGCAGAGGCCACCGCCTCATGGAAACTGCTGCACGCCTCCGCTTCTGCACGGCAGGTCAGGGCCTTACTTCCAGGCATCTGTTCATGCTGGGTGTGCCGTTATCGATACCTCACTGTACGATGCTGACTTTCTCCTCGAGCAGAGGGACTTCGGGTACGAGGTCCTCGAAGTAGTCAAAGCACACTGTTTTCTCATGGCAGCTCACACAAGGGCCATGACAAAGTCGGACTCACCAGAAATGTTGTCCTGAGGCTGTTCGAGGACTCTGGAAATGTAGCTCTCCTCAAGGAACGTACAGTGTGTTGCCCATCACTCGGCATGCACAGAGGGCCTCCGAGGGATCAACCAATGGGTATCGAAGTGACTCAGCTGGCACACGGGGTCTGGAGGTACTCAGTGAACTTGGAGGGAAAGTGATGCATACCCGAGAGGCCTAGGAGTCCTCCAAACTGTACTTCCTTTCAAATCAGGCATATAAGCGACTAAGAACTCATAGAAACAGCTGCCCGCTTCCCTTTCTGCACGGCTACTAGGGGCCTAAGCTGGAGGCAAGTTTTCACGTTGAGATTCCCTGTAGCGCTAGAGCTTGTCAGGCGGACCACAACCGCGGCCGCAGAAGCACCAGGTTTACACAGAACAGACTCATAATTTTCCCCGAAGCATTCCTACAGGGTTGACAGGCCTGTCAAGAGCAGGGAATGTCAGGTAGCTTCAAGGCAGCATGAATGCAGCCTTCAAAATGGGAAAGCAAGGCTAGTTCCAGCAGGCCCCCATTTCCATGGGCACACTCAGCATACACCCCTGTGGTTTCTACCAAGTCTAAAGACACACAGGTTACCCTGGGTTTCCTCCCCTGTATCAACTTCTCGAAGTAGGGTGTTCTGCATCAAGCGAACTGCCTCAACCGAGGAACGCCGCAGCTGCTCCTCTAGGCCTGTGGCTATTCCAAAGCCTGCAGTGTCACAGGAAGAGCAGGACTTACTTAAATGGCAGTAAGAACACACGCCGACTATCTCTGGGAGGCACGGTGTCTTCAGGCAGGAGCTCCTAGATGGAATGCGAAGCCGAGGGTTACTCGGAGTTCAGCTCAGACTCGGGCAATGCGTAAGACTTCGACGCCATGAGGGAGGTGCCACAACGGTGTTCGTCAACGTGTGCGAGTGCTGAGGAAATTAAGCTGCTCCCAAAGAGAGTGCAGTGCGTTACCCTACGCTCGGCATACACAGAGGGGCTCTAAAGGGCTACGGGCCCGGATGTTGCTTAGCAGACCCAGGTGGGCCTCGGTGTACTAAGGGTTCCTGCCGGGAGCAGGGTGCCCACGCTAGCCTCCTAGGTGTCCAGAAAACTGTGCTGCCGTGGAAGTTACCCAGAGCAGAGGCCACCGCCTCATGGAAACTGCTGCACGCCTCCGCTTCTGCACGGCAGGTCAGGGCCTTACTTCCAGGCATCTGTTCATGCTGGGTGTGCCGTTAGCGATACCGCACGGTACGATGCTGACTTTCTCCTCGAGCAGAGGGACTTCGGGTACGAGGTCCTCGAAGTAGTCAAAGCACACTGTTTTCTCATGGCAGCTCACACAAGGGCCATGACAAAGTCGGACTCACCAGAAATGTTGTCCTGAGGCTGTTCGAGGACTCTGGAAATGTAGCTCTCCTCAAGGAACGTACAGTGTGTTGCCCATCACTCGGCATGCACAGAGGGCCTCCGAGGGATCAACCAATGGGTATCGAAGTGACTCAGCTGGCACACGGGGTCTGGAGGTACTCAGTGAACTTGGAGGGAAAGTGATGCATACCCGAGAGGCCTAGGAGACCTCCAAACTGTACTTCCTTTCAAATCAGGCATATAAGCGACTAAGAACTCATAGAAACAGCTGCCCGCTTCCCTTTCTGCACGGCTACTAGGGGCCTAAGCTGGAGGCAAGTTTTCACGTTGAGATTCCCTGTAGCGCTAGAACTTGTCAGGCGGACCACAACCGCGGCCGCAGAAGCACCTGGTTTACACAGAACAGACTCATAATTTTCCCCGAAGCATTCCTACCGGGTTGACAGGCCTGTCAAGAGCAGGGAATGTCAGGTAGCTTCAAGGCAGCATGAATGCAGCCTTCAAAATGGGAAAGCAAGGCTAGTTCCAGCAGGCCCCCGTTTCCATGGGCACACTCAACATACACCCCTGTGGTTTCTACCAAGTCTAAAGACACACAGGTTACCCTGGGTTTCCTCCCCTGTATCAACTTCTCGAAGTAGGGTGTTCTGCATCAAGCGAACTGCCTCAACCGAGGAACGCCGCAGCTGCTCCTCTAGGCCTGTGGTTATTCCAAAGCCTGCAGTGTCACAGGAAGAGCAGGACTTACTTAAATGGCAGTAAGAACGCACGCCGACTATCTCTGGGAGGCACGGTGACTTCAGGCAGGAGCTCCTAGATGGAATGCGAAGCCGAGGGTTACTCGGAGTTCAGCTCAGACTCGGGCAATGCGTAAGACTTCGACGCCATGAGGGAGGTGCCACAACGGTGTTCGTCAACGTGTGCGAGTGCTGAGGAAATTAAGCTGCTCCCAAAGAGAGTGCAGTGCGTTACCCTACGCTCGGCATACACAGAGGGGCTCTAAAGGGCTACGGGCCCCGATGTTGCTTAGCAGACCCAGGTGGGCCTCGGTGTACTAAGGGTTCCTGCCGGGAGCAGGGTGCCCACGCTAGCCTCCTAGGTGTCCAGAAAACTGTGCTGCCGTGGAAGTTACCCAGAGCAGAGGCCACCGCCTCATGGAAACTGCTGCACGCCTCCGCTTCTGCACGGCAGTTCAGGGCCTTACTTCCAGGCATCTGTTCATGCTGGGTGTGCCGTTAGCGATACCGCACGGTACGATGCTGACTTTCTCCTCGAGCAGAGGGACTTCGGGTACGAGGTCCTCGAAGTAGTCAAAGCACACTGTTTTCTCATGGCAGCTCACACAAGGGCCATGACAAAGTCGGACTCACCAGAAATGTTGTCCTGAGGCTGTTCGAGGACTCTGGAAATGTAGCTCTCCTCAAGGAACGTACAGTGTGTTGCCCATCACTCGGCATGCACAGAGGGCCTCCGAGGGATCAACCAATGGGTATCGAAGTGACTCAGCCGGCCCACGGGGTCTGGAGGTACTCAGTGAACTTGGAGGGAAAGTGATGCATGCCTGAGAGGCCTAGGAGTCCTCCAAACTTTACTTCCTTTCAAATCAGGCATATAAGCGACTAAGAACTCATGGAAACAGCTGCCTGCTTCCCTTTCTGCACGGCTACTAGGGGCCTAACCTGGAGGCAAGTTTTCACGTTGAGATTCCCTATAGCGCTAGAGCTTGTCAGGCAGACCACAACCGTGGCCGCAGAAGCACCTGTTTTAGACAGAACAGACTCATAATTTTCCCAGAAGCATTCTTACAGGGTTGACAGGCCTGTCAAGAGCAGGGAATGTCAGGTAGCTTCAAGGCAGCATGAATGCAGCCTTCAAAATGGGAAAGCAAGGCTAGTTCCAGCAGGCCCCCGTTTCCATGGGCACACTCAGCATACACCCCTGTGGTTTCTACCAAGTCTAAAGACACACAGGTTACCCTGGGTTTCCTCCCCTGTATCAACTTCTCGAAGTAGGGTGTTCTGCATCAAGCGAACTGCCTCAACCGAGGAACGCCGCAGCTGCTCCTCTGGGCCTGTGGCTATTCCAAAGCCTGCAGTGTCACAGGAAGAGCAGGACTTACTTAAATGGCAGTAAGAACGCACGCCGACTATCTCTGGGAGGCACGGTGACTTCAGGCAGGAGCTCCTAGATGGAATGCGAAGCCGAGGGTTACTCGGAGTTCAGCTCAGACTCGGGCAATGCGTAAGACTTCGACGCCATGAGGGAGGTGCCACAACGGTGTTCGTCAACGTGTGCGAGTGCTGAGGAAATTAAGCTGCTCCCAAAGAGAGTGCAGTGCGTTACCCTACGCTCGGCATACACAGAGGGGCTCTAAAGGGCTACGGGCCCCGATGTTGCTTAGCAGACCCAGGTGGGCCTCGGTGTACTAAGGGTTCCTGCCGGGAGCAGGGTGCCCACGCTAGCCTCCTAGGTGTCCAGAAAACTGTGCTGCCGTGGAAGTTACCCAGAGCAGAGGCCACCGCCTCATGGAAACTGCTGCACGCCTCCGCTTCTGCACGGCAGGTCAGGGCCTTACTTCCAGGCATCTGTTCATGCTGGGTGTGCCGTTAGCGATACCGCACGGTACGATGCTGACTTTCTCCTCGAGCAGAGGGACTTCGGGTACGAGGTCCTCGAAGTAGTCAAAGCACACTGTTTTCTCATGGCAGCTCACACAAGGGCCATGACAAAGTCGGACTCCAGAAATGTTGTCCTGAGGCTGTTCGAGGACTCTGGAAATGTAGCTCTCCTCAAGGAACGTACAGTGTGTTGCCCATCACTCGGCATGCACAGAAGGCCTCCGAGGGATCAACCAATGGGTATCGAAGTGACTCAGCCGGCACACGGGGTCTGGAGGTACTCAGTGAACTTGGAGGGAGAGTGATGCATACCCGAGAGGCCTAGGAGACCTCCAAACTGTACTTTCTTTCAAATCAGGCATATAAGCGACTAAGAACTCATAGAGACAGCTGCCCGCTTCCCTTTCTGCACGGCTACTAGGGGCCTAAGCTGGAGGCAAGTTTTCACGTTGAGATTCCCTGTAGCACTAGAGCTTGTCAGGCGGACCACAACCGCGGCCGCAGAAGCACCTGGTTTACACAGAACAGACTCATAATTTTCCCCGAAGCCTTCCTACAGGGTTGACAGGCCTGTCAAGAGCAGGGAATGTCAGGTAGCTTCAAGGCAGCATGAATGCAGCCTTCAAAATGGGAAAGCAAGGCTAGTTCCAGCAGGCCCCCGTTTCCATGGGCACACTCAGCATACACCCCTGTGGTTTCTACCAAGTCTAAAGACACACAGGTTACCCTGGGTTTCCTCCCCTGTATCAACTTCTCGAAGTAGGGTGTTCTGCATCAAGCGAACTGCCTCAACCGAGGAACGCCGCAGCTGCTCCTCTGGGCCTGTGGCTATTCCAAAGCCTGCAGTGTCACAGGAAGAGCAGGACTTACTTAAATGGCAGTAAGAACGCACGCCGACTATCTCTGGGAGGCACGGTGACTTCAGGCAGGAGCTCCTAGATGGAATGCGAAGCCGAGGGTTACTCGGAGTTCAGCTCAGACTCGGGCAATGCGTAAGACTTCGACGCCATGAGGGAGGTGCCACAACGGTGTTCGTCAACGTGTGCGAGTGCTGAGGAAATTAAGCTGCTCCCAAAGAGAGTGCAGTGCGTTACCCTACGCTCGGCATACACAGAGGGGCTCTAAAGGGCTACGGGCCCGGATGTTGCTTAGCAGACCCAGGTGGGCCTCGGTGTACTAAGGGTTCCTGCCGGGAGCAGGGTGCCCACGCTAGCCTCCTAGGTGTCCAGAAAACTGTGCTGCCGTGGAAGTTACCCAGAGCAGAGGCCACCGCCTCATGGAAACTGCTGCACGCCTCCGCTTCTGCACGGCAGGTCAGGGCCTTACTTCCAGGCATCTGTTCATGCTGGGTGTGCCGTTAGCGATACCGCACGGTACGATGCTGACTTTCTCCTCGAGCAGAGGGACTTCGGGTACGAGGTCCTCGAAGTAGTCAAAGCACACTGTTTTCTCATGGCAGCTCACACAAGGGCCATGACAAAGTCGGACTCACCAGAAATGTTGTCCTGAGGCTGTTCGAGGACTCTGGAAATGTAGCTCTCCTCAAGGAACGTACAGTGTGTTGCCCATCACTCGGCATGCACAGAGGGCCTCCGAGGGATCAACCAATGGGTCTCGAAGTGACTCAGCCGGCCCACGGGGTCTGGAGGTACTCAGTGAACTTGGAGGGAAAGTGATGCATGCCTGAGAGGCCTAGGAGTCCTCCAAACTTTACTTCCTTTCAAATCAGGCATATAAGCGACTAAGAACTCATGGAAACAGCTGCCTGCTTCCCTTTCTGCACGGCTACTAGGGGCCTAACCTGGAGGCAAGTTTTCACGTTGAGATTCCTTATAGCGCTAGAGCTTGTCAGGCAGACCACAACCGTGGCCGCAGAAGCACCTGTTTTAGACAGAACAGACTCATAATTTTCCCAGAAGCATTCTTACAGGGTTGACAGGCCTGTCAAGATCAGGGAATGTCAGGTAGCTTCAAGACAGCATGAATGCAACCTTCAAAATGGGAAAGCAAGGCTAGTTCCAGCAGGCTCCCGTTTCCATGGGCACACTCAGCATACACCCCTGTGGTTTCTACCAAGTCTAAAGACACACAGGTTACCCTGGGTTTCCTCCCCTGAATCAACTTCTCGAAGTAGGGTGTTCTGCATCAAGCGAACTGCCTCAACCGAGGAACGCCGCAGCTGCTCCTCTGGGCCTGTGGCTATTCCAAAGCCTGCAGTGTCACAGGAAGAGCAGGACTTACTTAAATGGCAGTAAGAACGCACGCCGACTATCTCTGGGAGGCACGGTGACTTCAGGCAGGAGCTCCTAGATGGAATGCGAAGCCGAGGGTTACTCGGAGTTCAGCTCAGACTCGGGCAATGCGTAAGACTTCGACGCCATGAGGGAGGTGCCACAACGGTGTTCGTCAACGTGTGCGAGTGCTGAGGAAATTAAGCTGCTCCCAAAGAGAGTGCAGTGCGTTACCCTACGCTCGGCATACACAGAGGGGCTCTAAAGGGCTACGGGCCCGGATGTTGCTTAGCAGACCCAGGTGGGCCTCGGTGTACTAAGGGTTCCTGCCGGGAGCAGGGTGCCCACGCTAGCCTCCTAGGTGTCCAGAAAACTGTGCTGCCGTGGAAGTTACCCAGAGCAGAGGCCACCGCCTCATGGAAACTGCTGCACGCCTCCGCTTCTGCACGGCAGGTCAGGGCCTTACTTCCAGGCATCTGTTCATGCTGGGTGTGCCGTTAGCGATACCTCACTGTACGATGCTGACTTTCTCCTCGAGCAGAGGGACTTCGGGTACGAGGTCCTCAAAGTAGTCAAAGCACACTGTTTTCTCATGGCAGCTCACACAAGGGCCATGACAAAGTCGGACTCACCAGAAATGTTGTCCTGAGGCTGTTCGAGGACTCTGGAAATGTAGCTCTCCTCAAGGAACGTACAGTGTGTTGCCCATCACTCGGCATGCACAGAGGGCCTCCGAGGGATCAACCAATGGGTATCGAAGTGACTCAGCTGGCACACGGGGTCTGGAGGTACTCAGTGAACTTGGAGGGAAAGTGATGCATACCCGAGAGGCCTAGGAGTCCTCCAAACTGTACTTCCTTTCAAATCAGGCATATAAGCGACTAAGAACTCATAGAAACAGCTGCCCGCTTCCCTTTCTGCACGGCTACTAGGGGCCTAAGCTGGAGGCAAGTTTTCACGTTGAGATTCCCTGTAGCGCTAGAGCTTGTCAGGCGGACCACAACCGCGGCCGCAGAAGCACCAGGTTTACACAGAACAGACTCATAATTTTCCCCGAAGCATTCCTACAGGGTTGACAGGCCTGTCAAGAGCAGGGAATGTCAGGTAGCTTCAAGGCAGCATGAATGCAGCCTTCAAAATGGGAAAGCAAGGCTAGTTCCAGCAGGCCCCCATTTCCATGGGCACACTCAGCATACACCCCTGTGGTTTCTACCAAGTCTAAAGACACACAGGTTACCCTGGGTTTCCTCCCCTGTATCAACTTCTCGAAGTAGGGTGTTCTGCATCAAGCGAACTGCCTCAACCGAGGAACGCCGCAGCTGCTCCTCTAGGCCTGTGGCTATTCCAAAGCCTGCAGTGTCAAAGGAAGAGCAGGACTTACTTAAATGGCAGTAAGAACACACGCCGACTATCTCTGGGAGGCACGGTGTCTTCAGGCAGGAGCTCCTAGATGGAATGCGAAGCCGAGGGTTACTCGGAGTTCAGCTCAGACTCGGACAATGCGTAAGACTTCGACGCCATGAGGGAGGTGCCACAACGGTGTTCGTCAACGTGTGCGAGTGCTGAGGAAATTAAGCTGCTCCCAAAGAGAGTGCAGTGCGTTACCCTACGCTCGGCATACACAGAGGGGCTCTAAAGGGCTACGGGCCCCGATGTTGCTTAGCAGACCCAGGTGGGCCTCGGTGTACTAAGGGTTCCTGCCAGGAGCAGGGTGCCCACGCTAGCCTCCTAGGTGTCCAGAAAACTGTGCTGCCGTGGAAGTTACCCAGAGCAGAGGCCACCGCCTCATGGAAACTGCTGCACGCCTCCGCTTCTGCACGGCAGGTCAGGGCCTTACTTCCAGGCATCTGTTCATGCTGGGTGTGCCGTTAGCGATACCGCACGGTACGATGCTGACTTTCTCCTCGAGCAGAGGGACTTCGGGTACGAGGTCCTCGAAGTAGTCAAAGCACACTGTTTTCTCATGGCAGCTCACACAAGGGCCATGACAAAGTCGGACTCACCAGAAATGTTGTCCTGAGGCTGTTCGAGGACTCTGGAAATGTAGCTCTCCTCAAGGAACGTACAGTGTGTTGCCCATCACTCGGCATGCACAGAGGGCCTCCGAGGGATCAACCAATGGGTATCGAAGTGACTCAGCCGGCACACGGGGTCTGGAGGTACTCAGTGAACTTGGAGGGAAAGTGATGCATACCCGAGAGGCCTAGGAGACCTCCAAACTGTACTTCCTTTCAAATCAGGCATATAAGCGACTAAGAACTCATAGAAACAGCTGCCCGCTTCCCTTTCTGCACGGCTACTAGGGGCCTAAGCTGGAGGCAAGTTTTCACGTTGAGATTCCCTGTAGCGCTAGAACTTGTCAGGCGGACCACAACCGCGGCCGCAGAAGCACCTGGTTTACACAGAACAGACTCATAATTTTCCCCGAAGCATTCCTACCGGGTTGACAGGCCTGTCAAGAGCAGGGAATGTCAGGTAGCTTCAAGACAGCATGAATGCAGCCTTCAAAATGGGAAAGCAAGGCTAGTTCCAGCAGGCCCCCGTTTCCATGGGCACACTCAGCATACACCCCTGTGGTTTCTACCAAGTCTAAAGACACACAGGTTACCCTGGGTTTCCTCCCCTGTATCAACTTCTCGAAGTAGGGTGTTCTGCATCAAGCGAACTGCCTCAACCGAGGAACGCCGCAGCTGCTCCTCTGGGCCTGTGGCTATTCCAAAGCCTGCAGTGTCACAGGAAGAGCAGGACTTACTTAAATGGCAGTAAGAACGCACGCCGACTATCTCTGGGAGGCACGGTGACTTCAGGCAGGAGCTCCTAGATGGAATGCGAAGCCGAGGGTTACTCGGAGTTCGGCTCAGACTCGGGCAATGCGTAAGACTTCGACGCCATGAGGGAGGTGCCACAACGGTGTTCGTCAACGTGTGCGAGTGCTGAGGAAATTAAGCTGCTCCCAAAGAGAGTGCAGTGCGTTACCCTACGCTCGGCATACACAGAGGGGCTCTAAAGGGCTACGGGCCCGGATGTTGCTTAGCAGACCCAGGTGGGCCTCGGTGTACTAAGGGTTCCTGCCGGGAGCAGGGTGCCCACGCTAGCCTCCTAGGTGTCCAGAAAACTGTGCTGCCGTGGAAGTTACCCAGAGCAGAGGCCACCGCCTCATGGAAACTGCTGCACGCCTCCGCTTCTGCACGGCAGGTCAGGGCCTTACTTCCAGGCATCTGTTCATGCTGGGTGTGCCGTTAGCGATACCGCACGGTACGATGCTGACTTTCTCCTCGAGCAGAGGGACTTCGGGTACGAGGTCCTCGAAGTAGTCAAAGCACACTGTTTTCTCATGGCAGCTCACACAAGGGCCATGACAAAGTCGGACTCACCAGAAATGTTGTCCTGAGGCTGTTCGAGGACTCTGGAAATGTAGCTCTCCTCAAGGAACGTACAGTGTGTTGCCCATCACTCGGCATGCACAGAAGGCCTCCGAGGGATCAACCAATGGGTATCGAAGTGACTCAGCCGGCACACGGGGTCTGGAGGTACTCAGTGAACTTGGAGGGAGAGTGATGCATACCCGAGAGGCCTAGGAGACCTCCAAACTGTACTTCCTTTCAAATCAGGCATATAAGCGACTAAGAACTCATAGAGACAGCTGCCCGCTTCCCTTTCTGCACGGCTACTAGGGGCCTAAGCTGGAGGCAAGTTTTCACGTTGAGATTCCCTGTAGCGCTAGAGCTTGTCAGGCGGACCACAACCGCGGCCGCAGAAGCACCTGGTTTACACAGAACAGACTCATAATTTTCCCCGAAGCATTCCTACAGGGTTGACAGGCCTGTCAAGAGCAGAGAATGTCAGGTAGCTTCAAGGCAGCATGAATGCAGCCTTCAAAATGGGAAAGCAAGGCTAGTTCCAGCAGGCCCCCGTTTCCATGGGCACACTCAGCATACACCCCTGTGGTTTCTACCAAGTCTAAAGACACACAGGTTACCCTGGGTTTCCTCCCCTGTATCAACTTCTCGAAGTAGGGTGTTCTGCATCAAGCGAACTGCCTCAACCGAGGAACGCCGCAGCTGCTCCTCTAGGCCTTTGGTTATTCCAAAGCCTGCAGTGTCACAGGAAGAGCAGGACTTACTTAAATGGCAGTAAGAACGCACGCCGACTATCTCTGGGAGGCACGGTGACTTCAGGCAGGAGCTCCTAGATGGAATGCGAAGCCGAGGGTTACTCGGAGTTCAGCTCAGACTCGGGCAATGCGTAAGACTTCGACGCCATGAGGGAGGTGCCACAACGGTGTTCGTCAACGTGTGCGAGTGCTGAGGAAATTAAGCTGCTCCCAAAGAGAGTGCAGTGCGTTACCCTACGCTCGGCATACACAGAGGGGCTCTAAAGGGCTACGGGCCCGGATGTTGCTTAGCAGACCCAGGTGGGCCTCGGTGTACTAAGGGTTCCTGCCGGGAGCAGGGTGCCCACGCTAGCCTCCTAGGTGTCCAGAAAACTGTGCTGCCGTGGAAGTTACCCAGAGCAGAGGCCACCGCCTCATGGAAACTGCTGCACGCCTCCGCTTCTGCACGGCAGGTCAGGGCCTTACTTCCAGGCATCTGTTCATGCTGGGTGTGCCGTTAGCGATACCGCACGGTACGATGCTGACTTTCTCCTCGAGCAGAGGGACTTCGGGTACGAGGTCCTCGAAGTAGTCAAAGCACACTGTTTTCTCATGGCAGCTCACACAAGGGCCATGACAAAGTCGGACTCACCAGAAATGTTGTCCTGAGGCTGTTCGAGGACTCTGGAAATGTAGCTCTCCTCAAGGAACGTACAGTGTGTTGCCCATCACTCGGCATGCACAGAGGGCCTCCGAGGGATCAACCAATGGGTATCGAAGTGACTCAGCCGGCCCACGGGGTCTGGAGGTACTCAGTGAACTTGGAGGGAAAGTGATGCATGCCTGAGAGGCCTAGGAGTCCTCCAAACTTTACTTCCTTTCAAATCAGGCATATAAGCGACTAAGAACTCATGGAAACAGCTGCCTGCTTCCCTTTCTGCACGGCTACTAGGGGCCTAACCTGGAGGCAAGTTTTCACGTTGAGATTCCCTATAGCGCTAGAGCTTGTCAGGTAGACCACAACCGTGGCCGCAGAAGCACCTGTTTTAGACAGAACAGACTCATAATTTTCCCAGAAGCATTCTTACAGGGTTGACAGGCCTGTCAAGAGCAGGGAATGTCAGGTAGCTTCAAGACAGCATGAATGCAGCCTTCAAAATGGGAAAGCAAGGCTAGTTCCAGCAGGCCCCCGTTTCCATGGGCACACTCAGCATACACCCCTGTGGTTTCTACCAAGTCTAAAGACACACAGGTTACCCTGGGTTTCCTCCCCTGTATCAACTTCTCGAAGTAGGGTGTTCTGCATCAAGCGAACTGCCTCAACCAAGGAACGCCGCAGCTGCTCCTCTGGGCCTGTGGCTATTCCAAAGCCTGCAGTGTCACAGGAAGAGCAGGACTTACTTAAATGGCAGTAAGAACGCACGCCGACTATCTCTGGGAGGCACGGTGACTTCAGGCAGGAGCTCCTAGATGGAATGCGAAGCCGAGGGTTACTCGGAGTTCAGCTCAGACTCGGGCAATGCGTAAGACTTCGACGCCATGAGGGAGGTGCCACAACGGTGTTCGTCAACGTGTGCGAGTGCTGAGGAAATTAAGCTGCTCCCAAAGAGAGTGCAGTGCGTTACCCTACGCTCGGCATACACAGAGGGGCTCTAAAGGGCTACGGGCCCCGATGTTGCTTAGCAGACCCAGGTGGGCCTCGGTGTACTAAGGGTTCCTGCCGGGAGCAGGGTGCCCACGCTAGCCTCCTAGGTGTCCAGAAAACTGTGCTGCCGTGGAAGTTACCCAGAGCAGAGGCCACCGCCTCATGGAAACTGCTGCACGCCTCCGCTTCTGCACGGCAGGTCAGGGCCTTACTTCCAGGCATCTGTTCATGCTGGGTGTGCCGTTAGCGATACCGCACGGTACGATGCTGACTTTCTCCTCGAGCACAGGGACTTCGGGTACGAGGTCCTCGAAGTAGTCAAAGCACACTGTTTTCTCATGGCAGCTCACACAAGGGCCATGACAAAGTCGGACTCACCAGAAATGTTGTCCTGAGGCTGTTCGAGGACTCTGGAAATGTAGCTCTCCTCAAGGAACGTACAGTGTGTTGCCCATCACTCGGCATGCACAGAGGGCCTCCGAGGGATCAACCAATGGGTATCGAAGTGACTCAGCCGGCACACGGGGTCTGGAGGTACTCAGTGAACTTGGAGGGAAAGTGATGCATACCCGAGAGGCCTAGGAGACCTCCAAACTGTACTTCCTTTCAAATCAGGCATATAAGCGACTAAGAACTCATAGAAACAGCTGCCCGCTTCCCTTTCTGCACGGCTACTAGGGGCCTAAGCTGGAGGCAAGTTTTCACGTTGAGATTCCCTGTAGCGCTAGAACTTGTCAGGCGGACCACAACCGCGGCCGCAGAAGCACCTGGTTTACACAGAACAGACTCATAATTTTCCCCGAAGCATTCCTACCGGGTTGACAGGCCTGTCAAGAGCAGGGAATGTCAGGTAGCTTCAAGACAGCATGAATGCAGCCTTCAAAATGGGAAAGCAAGGCTAGTTCCAGCAGGCCCCCGTTTCCATGGGCACACTCAGCATACACCCCTGTGGTTTCTACCAAGTCTAAAGACACACAGGTTACCCTGGGTTTCCTCCCCTGTATCAACTTCTCGAAGTAGGGTGTTCTGCATCAAGCGAACTGCCTCAACCGAGGAACGCCGCAGCTGCTCCTCTGGGCCTGTGGCTATTCCAAAGCCTGCAGTGTCACAGGAAGAGCAGGACTTACTTAAATGGCAGTAAGAACGCACGCCGACTATCTCTGGGAGGCACGGTGACTTCAGGCAGGAGCTCCTAGATGGAATGCGAAGCCGAGGGTTACTCGGAGTTCAGCTCAGACTCGGGCAATGCGTAAGACTTCGACGCCATGAGGGAGGTGCCACAACGGTGTTCGTCAACGTGTGCGAGTGCTGAGGAAATTAAGCTGCTCCCAAAGAGAGTGCAGTGCGTTACCCTACGCTCGGCATACACAGAGGGGCTCTAAAGGGCTACGGGCCCCGATGTTGCTTAGCAGACCCAGGTGGGCCTCGGTGTACTAAGGGTTCCTGCCGGGAGCAGGGTGCCCACGCTAGCCTCCTAGGTGTCCAGAAAACTGTGCTGCCGTGGAAGTTACCCAGAGCAGAGGCCACCGCCTCATGGAAACTGCTGCACGCCTCCGCTTCTGCACGGCAGGTCAGGGCCTTACTTCCAGGCATCTGTTCATGCTGGGTGTGCCGTTAGCGATACCTCACTGTACGATGCTGACTTTCTCCTCGAGCAGAGGGACTTCGGGTACGAGGTCCTCGAAGTAGTCAAAGCACACTGTTTTCTCATGGCAGCTCACACAAGGGCCATGACAAAGTCGGACTCACCAGAAATGTCCTGAGGCTGTTCGAGGACTCTGGAAATGTAGCTCTCCTCAAGGAACGTACAGTGTGTTGCCCATCACTCGGCATGCACAGAGGGCCTCCGAGGGATCAACCAATGGGTATCGAAGTGACTCAGCTGGCACACGGGGTCTGGAGGTACTCAGTGAACTTGGAGGGAAAGTGATGCATACCCGAGAGGCCTAGGAGTCCTCCAAACTGTACTTCCTTTCAAATCAGGCATATAAGCGACTAAGAACTCATAGAAACAGCTGCCCGCTTCCCTTTCTGCACGGCTACTAGGGGCCTAAGCTGGAGGCAAGTTTTCACGTTGAGATTCCCTGTAGCGCTAGAGCTTGTCAGGCGGACCACAACCGCGGCCGCAGAAGCACCAGGTTTACACAGAACAGACTCATAATTTTCCCCGAAGCATTCCTACAGGGTTGACAGGCCTGTCAAGAGCAGGGAATGTCAGGTAGCTTCAAGGCAGCATGAATGCAGCCTTCAAAATGGGAAAGCAAGGCTAGTTCCAGCAGGCCCCCATTTCCATGGGCACACTCAGCATACACCCCTGTGGTTTCTACCAAGTCTAAAGACACACAGGTTACCCTGGGTTTCCTCCCCTGTATCAACTTCTCGAAGTAGGGTGTTCTGCATCAAGCGAACTGCCTCAACCGAGGAACGCCGCAGCTGCTCCTCTAGGCCTGTGGCTATTCCAAAGCCTGCAGTGTCACAGGAAGAGCAGGACTTACTTAAATGGCAGTAAGAACACACGCCGACTATCTCTGGGAGGCACGGTGTCTTCAGGCAGGAGCTCCTAGATGGAATGCGAAGCCGAGGGTTACTCGGAGTTCAGCTCAGACTCGGACAATGCGTAAGACTTCGACGCCATGAGGGAGGTGCCACAACGGTGTTCGTCAACGTGTGCGAGTGCTGAGGAAATTAAGCTGCTCCCAAAGAGAGTGCAGTGCGTTACCCTACGCTCGGCATACACAGAGGGGCTCTAAAGGGCTACGGGCCCCGATGTTGCTTAGCAGACCCAGGTGGGCCTCGGTGTACTAAGGGTTCCTGCCGGGAGCAGGGTGCCCACGCTAGCCTCCTAGGTGTCCAGAAAACTGTGCTGCCGTGGAAGTTACCCAGAGCAGAGGCCACCGCCTCATGGAAACTGCTGCACGCCTCCGCTTCTGCACGGCAGGTCAGGGCCTTACTTCCAGGCATCTGTTCATGCTGGGTGTGCCGTTAGCGATACCGCACGGTACGATGCTGACTTTCTCCTCGAGCAGAGGGACTTCGGGTACGAGGTCCTCGAAGTAGTCAAAGCACACTGTTTTCTCATGGCAGCTCACACAAGGGCCATGACAAAGTCGGACTCACCAGAAATGTTGTCCTGAGGCTGTTCGAGGACTCTGGAAATGTAGCTCTCCTCAAGGAACGTACAGTGTGTTGCCCATCACTCGGCATGCACAGAGGGCCTCCGAGGGATCAACCAATGGGTATCGAAGTGACTCAGCCGGCACACGGGGTCTGGAGGTACTCAGTGAACTTGGAGGGAATGTGATGCATACCCGAGAGGCCTAGGAGTCCTCCAAACTGTACTTCCTTTCAAATCAGGCATATAAGCGACTAAGAACTCATAGAAACAGCTGCCCGCTTCCCTTTCTGCACGGCTACTAGGGGCCTAAGCTGGAGGCAAGTTTTCACGTTGAGATTCCCTGTAGCGCTAGAGCTTGTCAGGCGGACCACAACCGCGGCCGCAGAAGCACCAGGTTTACACAGAACAGACTCATAATTTTCCCCGAAGCATTCCTACAGGGTTGACAGGCCTGTCAAGAGCAGGGAATGTCAGGTAGCTTCAAGGCAGCATGAATGCAGCCTTCAAAATGGGAAAGCAAGGCTAGTTCCAGCAGGCCCCCATTTCCATGGGCACACTCAGCATACACCCCTGTGGTTTCTACCAAGTCTAAAGACACACAGGTTACCCTGGGTTTCCTCCCCTGTATCAACTTCTCGAAGTAGGGTGTTCTGCATCAAGCGAACTGCCTCAACCGAGGAACGCCGCAGCTGCTCCTCTAGGCCTGTGGCTATTCCAAAGCCTGCAGTGTCACAGGAAGAGCAGGACTTACTTAAATGGCAGTAAGAACACACGCCGACTATCTCTGGGAGGCACGGTGTCTTCAGGCAGGAGCTCCTAGATGGAATGCGAAGCCGAGGGTTACTCGGAGTTCAGCTCAGACTCGGACAATGCGTAAGACTTCGACGCCATGAGGGAGGTGCCACAACGGTGTTCGTCAACGTGTGCGAGTGCTGAGGAAATTAAGCTGCTCCCAAAGAGAGTGCAGTGCGTTACCCTACGCTCGGCATACACAGAGGGGCTCTAAAGGGCTACGGGCCCCGATGTTGCTTAGCAGACCCAGGTGGGCCTCGGTGTACTAAGGGTTCCTGCCGGGAGCAGGGTGCCCACGCTAGCCTCCTAGGTGTCCAGAAAACTGTGCTGCCGTGGAAGTTACCCAGAGCAGAGGCCACCGCCTCATGGAAACTGCTGCACGCCTCCGCTTCTGCACGGCAGGTCAGGGCCTTACTTCCAGGCATCTGTTCATGCTGGGTGTGCCGTTAGCGATACCGCACGGTACGATGCTGACTTTCTCCTCGAGCAGAGGGACTTCGGGTACGAGGTCCTCGAAGTAGTCAAAGCACACTGTTTTCTCATGGCAGCTCACACAAGGGCCATGACAAAGTCGGACTCACCAGAAATGTTGTCCTGAGGCTGTTCGAGGACTCTGGAAATGTAGCTCTCCTCAAGGAACGTACAGTGTGTTGCCCATCACTCGGCATGCACAGAGGGCCTCCGAGGGATCAACCAATGGGTATCGAAGTGACTCAGCCGGCACACGGGGTCTGGAGGTACTCAGTGAACTTGGAGGGAAAGTGATGCATGCCTGAGAGGCCTAGGAGTCCTCCAAACTTTACTTCCTTTCAAATCAGGCATATAAGCGACTAAGAACTCATGGAAACAGCTGCCTGCTTCCCTTTCTGCACGGCTACTAGGGGCCTAACCTGGAGGCAAGTTTTCACGTTGAGATTCCCTATAGCGCTAGAGCTTGTCAGGCAGACCACAACCGTGGCCGCAGAAGCACCTGTTTTAGACAGAACAGACTCATAATTTTCCCAGAAGCATTCTTACAGGGTTGACAGGCCTGTCAAGATCAGGGAATGTCAGGTAGCTTCAAGACAGCATGAATGCAGCCTTCAAAATGGGAAAGCAAGGCTAGTTCCAGCAGGCCCCCGTTTCCATGGGCACACTCAGCATACACCCCTGTGGTTTCTACCAAGTCTAAAGACACACAGGTTACCCTGGGTTTCCTCCCCTGAATCAACTTCTCGAAGTAGGGTGTTCTGCATCAAGCGAACTGCCTCAACCGAGGAACGCCGCAGCTGCTCCTCTGGGCCTGTGGCTATTCCAAAGCCTGCAGTGTCACAGGAAGAGCAGGACTTACTTAAATGGCAGTAAGAACGCACGCCGACTATCTCTGGGAGGCACGGTGACTTCAGGCAGGAGCTCCTAGATGGAATGCGAAGCCGAGGGTTACTCGGAGTTCAGCTCAGACTCGGGCAATGCGTAAGACTTCGACGCCATGAGGGAGGTGCCACAACGGTGTTCGTCAACGTGTGCGAGTGCTGAGGAAATTAAGCTGCTCCCAAAGAGAGTGCAGTGCGTTACCCTACGCTCGGCATACACAGAGGGGCTCTAAAGGGCTACGGGCCCGGATGTTGCTTAGCAGACCCAGGTGGGCCTCGGTGTACTAAGGGTTCCTGCCGGGAGCAGGGTGCCCACGCTAGCCTCCTAGGTGTCCAGAAAACTGTGCTGCCGTGGAAGTTACCCAGAGCAGAGGCCACCGCCTCATGGAAACTGCTGCACGCCTCCGCTTCTGCACGGCAGGTCAGGGCCTTACTTCCAGGCATCTGTTCATGCTGGGTGTGCCGTTAGCGATACCTCACTGTACGATGCTGACTTTCTCCTCGAGCAGAGGGACTTCAGGTACGAGGTCCTCGAAGTAGTCAAAGCACACTGTTTTCTCATGGCAGCTCACACAAGGGCCATGACAAAGTCGGACTCACCAGAAATGTTGTCCTGAGGCTGTTCGAGGACTCTGGAAATGTAGCTCTCCTCAAGGAACGTACAGTGTGTTGCCCATCACTCGGCATGCACAGAGGGCCTCCGAGGGATCAACCAATGGGTCTCGAAGTGACTCAGCCGGCCCACGGGGTCTGGAGGTACTCAGTGAACTTGGAGGGAAAGTGATGCATGCCTGAGAGGCCTAGGAGTCCTCCAAACTTTACTTCCTTTCAAATCAGGCATATAAGCGACTAAGAACTCATGGAAACAGCTGCCTGCTTCACTTTCTGCACGGCTACTAGGGGCCTAACCTGGAGGCAAGTTTTCACGTTGAGATTCCTTATAGCGCTAGAGCTTGTCAGGCAGACCACAACCGTGGCCGCAGAAGCACCTGTTTTAGACAGAACAGACTCATAATTTTCCCAGAAGCATTCTTACAGGGTTGACAGGCCTGTCAAGATCAGGGAATGTCAGGTAGCTTCAAGACAGCATGAATGCAACCTTCAAAATGGGAAAGCAAGGCTAGTTCCAGCAGGCTCCCGTTTCCATGGGCACACTCAGCATACACCCCTGTGGTTTCTACCAAGTCTAAAGACACACAGGTTACCCTGGGTTTCCTCCCCTGAATCAACTTCTCGAAGTAGGGTGTTCTGCATCAAGCGAACTGCCTCAACCGAGGAACGCCGCAGCTGCTCCTCTGGGCCTGTGGCTATTCCAAAGCCTGCAGTGTCACAGGAAGAGCAGGACTTACTTAAATGGCAGTAAGAACGCACGCCGACTATCTCTGGGAGGCACGGTGACTTCAGGCAGGAGCTCCTAGATGGAATGCGAAGCCGAGGTTTACTCGGAGTTCAGCTCAGACTCGGGCAATGCGTAAGACTT